>NC_056731.1:60290412-60509711 GCF_019279795.1 Protopterus annectens
TGGATAAACCTAGGAGAAAAAAAATCATAAAATGGGAAAAACAGACAGAATCAGAACTGTCAGAACAGGAAATACAAAGACAGAAACTGAACTGGATAGCACAAACACATCCAGCTGTACACTTGCAGTCCAGCAAAGACAGCTGAGAAGCCCTCTTATTAGAAGAGGAAGAAAAAGCTTTGTTAGACATACCAGAAACTCTCTGGTCAACAGGAAAGTCAGACGTAGGACTTATTCGCACAGCAGGACCAGTTACTGTCATGCCAAAATCAGCATTTAGACCGCAAAAGAGACAGTACCCCTTGAGAAAAGATGCAGAGGCAGGTATTAAACCAATCATAGCAGCTTTGCTCAAGAAGGGAATACTGGTGGAATCTCCTGATTCGCCATGTAACACACCCTTATTCCCAGTTAAAAAAGCAAACGGAGAATGGCGCATGGTCCAAGTTATACAAGCTGTAAATGACGCAGTAATACCAAGAGCACCTAAGGTGCCAGATCCACATACCTTGTTGAATGATTTAAAACCTCAACAGAAGTATTTTTCTGTGGTAGATATCAGCACCGCGTTCTTTTCGATACCGATACACCCTGACAGCCAGTATTGGTTTGCATTTACATTTCAGGGGAAGCGGTATACATATACGCGACTACCACAGGGTTATAGTGAAAGCCCAATGATATTCTCACAAGAGATGGCAAGCAACTTAGCGGGATTTATCCCCCCCGAGAGGTAGTCAAATTTTACTTTATGTTGATGACATCCTGCTGGCTGCCCCTACCCAGCGAGATTGTAAGGAAGATACTATAGCATTATTAAAATTCCTAGCAGTTGAAGGACACAAAGCAAGCAAAAATAAATTGCAGCTTTGGAGAAAACAAGTGAAATACCTTGGATATGTAATATCCAAAGATGGCAGAACATTAGATGAGGACAGAAAAGTAGCGATCTTACAAGCACCAAAACCCACAACCAAGAAGGAAATGATGTCCTTCCTGGGTACGACTAATTTGTGTCGAAGCTGGATCCCAAACTATGCTTTGGAATCTGCACCTTTAACCGACCTGATTTTTAAGAAACCTATGGCAGCACAAGATTTAATACAGTGGACACCAGAAGCAGAATTAACCTTCTGCAAACTGAAACAATTGATAGCATTATCATTAGTTTTAAGATTACCAAATTATCACAAACGTTTTTTTTCAAACTGTAGATTGCAAGCAAGGTTATATGACATCAGTATTGACTCAACAGCATGGGGACAAACAACGCCCCATTGCTTATTATTCATCACAATTGGACCCAGTGGCGCGGTCTCTACCCCACTGTGTACAAGCAGTAGTTGCAGCTGCAATGGCAGTGCAGGCTTCAGCCTCAAGTAGTGTTATTCCACCCTCTCACATTGAGAGTGCCTCATGCAGTCGCAATCATTTTACTGCAAGAAAAAGTAACATATCTTTCCCCTGCTAGGCATCTTTCTTGTTTGACTATATTGCTGAGCCAACCTCACATGACAATTGAACGATGTACTACTTTGAATCCGTCTACCTTGCTCACAACTCCTGTGGATGGCACACCCCATAACTGCCTGCAGGTAATTGAGCAAAAGACACTGCCTTGAAAAGACCTCATGGATGTTCCCTTGGATGATGCCGAGGTGACAGAACCTAACAGATTATGCAGTAGTTTCTGATACTGAGATTGTAGAAGCGAAACCTCTACCACATAGCTTATCTGCACAAGCAGCAGAGTTGATTGCCTTGACACGGGCATGTACCTTAGCAAAGGGTAAAAGCACAAACATTTTTACAGACAGCCAGTATGCTTTTTCTACTGTACATGTTTTTGCACAACAGTGGAAGAATTGAGGAATGGTGACATCTACTGGCAAACTGATTAACCATGCACAGTTTATTTTAGATTTGTTAGATTCTATTCAGTTGCCTCAGAAAGTAGCTATTTGTAAATGCATAGCTCATACAAAACAACAAGATAGGATTTCAAAAGGCAATGCGAGAACTGACACAACTGCAAAGCAAGCAGCCTCAGAAGCATTTCTTTTGAACGAGGAATTACAACCTTCTGAGATTTTAGACTTAGAAATGTTGAAAACAATGCAGACACTTACTACACAAGCTGAAAAACAAAAATGGAAAAAACGAGGAGCAATTTTCAAGGAAGGGCTGTACATCTCCAAAGAGGGAAAACCGATATTACCATCTAATTTATTTAGATATACAGCTTTGTTGAGCCATGGGCAGAGCCATGTCTCAACAGGGGGGATGGTACAGTTAGTGAATCGGGTATTCGCTACTTATGGGTTTACAAACTACACTAAAAAATTTTGCCTGTCATGTCACACTTGTAATAAACATCATGCACAAGGGGCATTAAAGCCCAAGCAAGGGAGTTTCCTCGCACCACCGTATCCGTTTCATACTATCTGTATTTATTTCATAGAATTGAGCAAATGTGAAAATAAAAAGTACTGCCTTGTCATTGTGGATATGTTCTCCAAATGGGTGGAGGCCTTTCTGACTAGTAAACCAGATGCAGCCACTGTTGCAAAGACCCTAGTTAAAGAAATTATTCCTAGATTTGGCATACTGGAAAGGATCTACAGTGACAATGGTACACATTTCGTTAACCAAACTATACAACAGTTGAGCCGGTATTTTGGGATTTCTTTAAAACATCACTGTGCATATCATCCTCAATCTGCAGGGTTAGTAGAGAGGCACAATGGAGTTTTGAAGAATAAGCTTAAAAAACTCATAGCTGATACACAGAAGAACTGGGTGTACTGTTTGCCCCTGGCACTGTTGAGCATGAGAACTGTTCGAAATACAAAAGGATTGACACCTTTCGAAAAGATTTTCTGAAGAGCTTATTATATACCTCTGTGGAAACCACTCATGTCTGCAGACCAGGAAGCAGATTGGACACTTGCAGAGTATATGAGGAGTATGCTGAATAACAAACCTCTTTTACAGTTTAATTCTGTTTCAGATAAAGACCAAACCAAACCATCCAAAGTGGCAGTAGCCCCAGGCACTTTGGTCTGGGTGAAGACAATCAAAAAGAAGAATTGGACGACACCAAAGTGGGAAGGTCCGTATCAAGTACTGCTGAGCATGCCCACGCAGTCAAAATTGCAGAACGTTCATCTTGGATTCATTTGACACACTGTAAACTAGTCAAAAACTTTGAACTTGATAAAACTCTTGCTAACACACAGCAGCAGTAGAATGACAAGACCCAGAGACAATAGAAATGCTGAACGACTTCAGCAGTGTTGCATAATCATCTTAATAACTGCATTAGTGACAATGTTCTTTTTGCTGTGGCCTTTCTTTTCTTCAGCCACACCAGCTAGACTGAACAAACGTGATTCAACACTCATAGACTGGCATCTGAACTTTAACACTTAGCAAGCAATCAAATATGTGTATGCTGAGACGTTTAATATTTCAAATTGTTGGATTTGCACAGCTATACCAACAGTATATGGGGGATTATTGATGGCTGCTGTCCCTCTAGGGGTCACTGAGACCTGGGAAAACTTGATTTTTGAGACTACACCTGTAAAATCTAGAGACAAAATTGCATTATTCCTACCTGTTACACAAACAGGAATTGTATGCTTTTTTAAGAATGACACGATTCAAGTAGGTTGGAGCAAATGTAATGTAACATTTTCTTATAAATGTTATATTAAACCTAAAAATGCTAAAAATGCAGAAACGATTTGTGATGCAGATTTTGACTCATCCTTTGAGTCCTTGCATAAAACTGTCAGTGATATACAACATAATCCTGTTCTTTTAAGCAACTATCTATTATAGATAAGAAAATGTTTCATGCAGGGAAGGTGTATATCAATACTAAGGTAGAAAACTGTTATTTCATATGTGGGAAAAAGGCATACAAATGATTGTCTGAGAATTGGTCCGGCAGTTGTTTTTTGGGTTACCTGGTGCCGGCCATAGACACACTACAGCTTTGCCTCATGGGAGTATTCGAAACGTCAGAGACATCACAAGGAAACCTGATAATCCAATCAAGAAACCTGAAAATCTGATTGGACAGATCGTAGCAGGATGGAGAAACCATAACTCCGTGAAAGACAAAAGTAAACTAGCACACATGGACTTGAGTGACACTATCATATCCTGGGCTGGCATAGCCCCTGCATATGGTGCAGTTAAATCAATTTGGGAACTGAGAAAGCTATCCAAACTTCTCGAGGTTATGAACAATGCAAATTTTTCTGCTCTTGAATTAATGACTGATGAACTGAATGCAATGAGAACTGTGGTGCTTCAAAACCGCATGGCTCTTGACTTCACCCTAGCGGCGAGAGGTGGTACTTGCGCTTTAATCAAAGACGAGTGTTGTTCATACATTCCCGACAACAAACACAAAATCAACGATCATTTGGAAGTGATTCAGCAAGTGTCAGACATGACCAGGCCAGGCCCGAACCCACTGACGGACTTTTTCCAGAATTTGTTTGGGGGGTGGGGTTCCATCCTAATGAACTTCCTGATTGCCATTTGTGTGGGATTACTTTTGTTAGGAGCATGTATTTGCTGTGGTATTCCCTGCATGAAAAAATTAATCAAAGATTTTATAAACATGTCATTTTCTGAGACTTTGTATCAAAGTACTAAAATTGAAGAACTGTTGAAAAAGGAAACACTTTCATAAGTTTAAACTGAATGACTCTCTTAGCTGCAAATCCTCAAAGGAAGAGGTTAGGAGAAGAAACAAACTGTTTATGCTTTTGAAATAAAATAAAAAGTATTAACAGGGGGGAAATGTTAGAAAAAATATGTAATAACATATGTGTGTAATGCTTATTTTAAATAAGGGAAGATTAACATGTTTTTATTCTATATGCAGCATTAGTTCTATTTGAAAATGAAAACATGCTTTTCTGAAATTGTGCTTTCTGACACAGCAAGATGCACTTTGACCTAGTTTGCTAGCACAGCAAAATACATGTTTATGCTTTGGAAATGTACTGGAAAGCAGGTGATTTTCTGCTAGGTCAGGAAATTAAATGGAGAATAATAATTTCTGTAGAGCCATTCATTATGGACAATAAGCTCTGTTCGTGCTAATGAAAAATTGCACAAGCTGCAAGAAAGTTAGATACTATAAACAATGAACTGCTTCAGAAATCTGTACTTGCATTGTGCTTGAATTAGCCATAGTACCTAGACTTGTAACATCACATAGCAAGAAAGTTATAATTGACTGGTGGTCGTCAAGGCCATCCTGGTTACTGAAAAATCTTTTTTAAACTTTGAAGAGTCAGCTAGAAATGTGAGAAACATCTGTAAAGTAACAGAATTGTGAACTGGTGGTCTGCTACATCAGCCGTAGTGGGCAATGCCTTGAAAGAAAGCTATAATAATTGTGACACTTCCTGATTTTAGTCAGACAAACTCTGTAACTGCATTTTTTGTCTCCTTGCGCAAGAATAAAGATACCTGAACTGAACCTTATGCTTTTGGTCTTTTTAAGTATTTTCTTTGACAAATATATATATATATATATATATATATATATATATGTGTGTGTGTGTGTGTGTGTGTGTGTATCTATCTATATATATATATATATATATATATATATATATATATATATATTTAATATAAAAACATATACATGCTTATATATGCATTCCTGACATTCGATTGAATTATCATTTGTTTGGTGCACTGGATTTGAGGGTAAGAGTGAATTTCAGCATTGGGGTAGAGGTGTGTGTGTGTGTGTGTGTGTGTGTGTGAATGCGCACCAACACACATCTGTGTGTGAGTTAATGTTAAGGTAAAGGCTAGGTAGTATAATGGGACAGATTGTATGAGTGTGTGTGAATGTCTGAGGATTGGTTTTAGTGTAAAGGTTAAGTTAGGGTATTGATGTGATATGTGTGTGTATTATTGTGTATTTTGTATGTTCAAGATATAGTATGTGATGGGAAGGGTTTTTTGTAAGGTAAGGTGTAGGGTTAACGTGTATTAGTAAGTGTAAAGGGGGGGGTGAACAACCACTATTCAACAGATGTCTGTCTGTAGTTAGTCATAGGATTAAAAGGTCGCATCAGTATTTTTCTCTTTGTGATCTGTTTTGTTTCAGCACTGTACTTGTTTGTTAATTTGACTGTTTGATGTACTAAATTTGATCTTGAGTGGTTTGATCATTTGCCATAGATCCTTACCTACGTACACACACACATTCATAATTTGTATGTATATTCTACATATATGTGTGCATGTACATGTGCGCTTACACTTGTGCACACGCAGTGTTGTCTGTTCTGTTTGCCTTATCCTGTGGGTTATCGACTCTGATTAGTTTTTTCGCCAGCACTTCAGACTTTTGGCTCCACCCCCCCCCTCCCGCAGTAATGCTCTGTCCTACCTAATCTCCTCAGATCTTGATTGCCTCACTTGTGTGGTGGATGTGGTTTCTGGAACTCCCACTTAGATAAGGGTTTTCAAGTGCTTTTAGGTTCATAGGTTAGTACCTAGTAGTAGATAAGGGTTTTCAAGTGCTTTTCTGCCTTTTTTTTGGGGGGGGGGGGGGGCTTGTATCTACCTTCATGTTAAGTGTTACTCTTCTCCCTTTTTAGCTTGTGTGATTTTTTTATCAGGGTTTTACAGCCTTGTGTCATTTGTCTCCTTTGTGTGCATGTGTGTGTCTGTACTTAGGCCCTAGTGGCCTTTTGAGTGCTTGTTGCACAGTTCCATCTCAGAGTGTTATTTTTTTCCTGTTGGGGGTTTCCAGTTGCTTTCTTTCCTCAGACTAGTTCCTTCATTGTGTGTGTGTTGTGCAGTGTGGTGACTGTAGGCGTTGCTGTGAACTTCACTCCATGTCTTTTCCATCATGATCCTATCATCTTCAGCCTCAAAGAGAGGAGGGAAGTATGTCAGATCACTGTACAGGGGGTTTAGGGAATATGCCTTTTTCCCACTGAAATCAAGGAGGTGTGGCTGAACATGAGACTTCTGAACAAGTGATCTGATATTGTTAATCCTTGTTCATTCCTTATGCATGGGTATCGGTTCCAAGATCGGATCCGAGCTGGCCATTTTCCAAGCTCGCGTTAGCTTCAAACTCTCGAGCTAAACTCTTACCCACAGTCCCCTCTCCCTATTATCTCAGATTTAGTTTGCCGCTTTGCCATCTGGTCGTGTCAAGCTACTTCTCTTGAGCTAAGTACAGTCAGTTGTTGTTTAATTGCTTTACAAATTACTTTTCTGTCAGAAAAGTTGATATTTGGGGGAGTGGCCAAGGATGAACACAGGATAGCAGCAGATTTCTTCAGCTCCACCAACTTAACTGCACTGACAGGAAATAATTACTTTAAAAATCAACTAATGAAATAATTTTCTTTCTAAATACGTTTGGAATATCAGTTTCTTGAATAATATCTAAAAAAGAAAGAAAATTTTAATAATTTTCCTGTCAGAAATCATCTTGGAAATTTCTCTTTCATCACCTCTGTTCAAAATGAGTTCCAGTAAGGCAAACAGTCAGGATTCCAGCATCAAGAAAGAGCTTCAGTCTCTGATATCTACTATTCAGCAACTAAGAACCAAAATGGACAAACTGGATACTAAAATTGATAACTTCATAGAAAAAACTACAAAACAAATGGATTTGTTACATCAAGACTTGCAACAACAGAAGGCTCAGATTACAGGCATAGAAGAGACTGTTAATGATATGGAGAACAGAATCCAGGAAGAAGAAATTAACATTGAATTTTTGCTGAAGCAGAACACACACCTACAATCCAAACTTGATGACCTGGAAAACAGATCTAGACGCAATAATATTAGGATTTTTGGACTGCCAGAAAATATAGAAGGTAACAACATTACTTCCTTTTTAAATACTTGGCTTCCCAAAACTTTAGACTTGTCAGAAGCATTTTCTTTTGGTATTGAAAGAGCCCATAGGTCCTTATCTAATTTTAACTCTAACAAAAAGTATCCTAGATCAGTTATAGTAAGATTTTTATCATCTTATGACAAGGAGATGGTATTAAAATCTGCATGGGCTAAAGCACATATTAAAATTAATGAGGCAACTGTGCATTTTGACAATGACTATTCTTCCTTGGTAATAACTAAAAGAAAAGTTTTTTTGCCATTAATAAGAGAGCTTAAGAAAGCACAGTTCAAAACTTACCTTTTATTTCCTGCCAAACTAAAAATCTTTTTACCTGATGGCCCTAGAATTTTTGAAGACTTGGACACTGCTTTGCTGTATATTAAAAGAAATAAGATATTAGATAAAATAGAAGATATGGAATGGGCAAGTCCTTCGTTAAAGAGGATGGCAACAGGAACTTCTTGGAAGACTTCAGAGAAGCAAAAAAGACTAAAAAACAAATGACATGTTCTATATATTTTTTTTCCTTCTCTCTTAATCTCTTCAAATACAGTTACTGCATCTCCAGAAAGCCACAAATATTTTAAAGATTTATTCAAAGTTATTTTCTGTGTGCAAAGAACTGTTTTTGTTTCATAAATAGTCAAACTCTCTGAGGAACAAATAACATGCTATCAATCAACTTGTTTCTCTTTGTGATAGAGACCTAAGGTTAGTAATTTGATACATTTTCTTTCTCTTCTTGTTTTAAATAATGGCATTCTTTTTAAACTATGCATTTAGTGAGGGGTGGGGGAGGGCAAGGAGAGAAGTATGATGAAAAATATGGAAAAAGTGAAATAATAACTTATTAGTTCTTTAAAACTATACATGCTGTTTAAACACTGTTGCTAAATATTATACCATGACTTTATTGCTTATACATGATTACAAATAATATGTCATGATATAATTGCAAATAATTAGAACTGAAATAGTTGTACGTAATATGTTTCATGTTTAACTTTATTAATACAAACAGCAAGTAATATTTCTTTGTAGATATTCTTTGTAGCTTCCTTTTTTTCTTCTCTCTCTCTTTCTTTTTTTTTTCTCTACTCTCTTCCTCTTCTTTTTTTTCTCTCTCTCTTATAAGTACAGTTATATGCTTCTGATAATTCTGATATATGTATATAATAAGATTTGTATGAGAAAATGAAATGGGGCATATAAAAATAAGTTGTACAATATGTTAAATAACTGTAGGCTTGGTTTCACTGTCATAGAGACTGTAATGACTTGTAAAATACTTTGCGAAGGTTTTGCACTGTTTAGTTTCATTTGTATTACTAAATGAATGTCAGTCACTTGCATTTACTAAAATTCCCGCCAGAATGTTAAGGGAGACAATTTGGGATGTGGGTTACCTCGTGAATAGTGTCCTTGAGTTGTTTTAAAAGCTTCAACACTCAGAATACACGCAGAGAAGCTGAATGCAGTCATTTTGAACTTTGACCCCTGATTTCACACTGACACATCACAGATTCAAGAAGAACACTGTTCCAGGAAGTAGAACTGCTGTAAATGCAACTTTGTGATGAAAAACGAACTTTATGACATCTAAATGTGAGTTATTCTTTATAACAACTTACTTATTTAAGATGTAATTTATAAAATATGAAAGTTATAATGATTTTAAATGATTCAGTATGCCATAGTAAGCAAGTGAGATATTTTAGAAGGCATAGAAGGTAAAACATATATACACGTTTTTGAAAACTTACATGACTGCAACATATTAATGTATATAAATACTTATGATTTAAACATATATAATGTTATAAATCATTTGACTTATCTAATTGACAAGCACAAGTATCATTATGATTATATCTTAGAAGAAACTGTCATGTGACATATTTTAAAGCAGCAGTTCAGATATATAAAATACAGATGGCTTTCTTCACAGTGATTTATGTATAACTAGGAATTGACATTGCTGTGCAGTATGATTTGTAAACATATGTATGAGTATAAATATTTTATTTAATTGGCAATAATAAGTATGAGAAGAAAGCTTTGGTGCAAGTAATTTAAAGTTTTTAAAACTGTTAACTACATTTCTATGGCAGAAAGTAGGAATACCCTAATATATGTAATGTCTGAACCATAATAGCCTAAGTTATTGAATCCAAATGAACATAAGAACTTATTTTTACAAACTTTTAATAAACTAATATATAGATATGCCCCCCCCTTTTTTTTCTTCTCTTTCTCTCTCTCTCTCTCTCTCTCTCTCTTCTCGGTTCCCATTATCAAGTTTATTAGAATGCTATTTTGATTATGAGTGTATTATACAAAATAGATGCACATAGTAATATGAGCTCTTTCTAAATGTTCTTATTTGTTTATATGAAGCTGATTTATAAATTGTTTAGCTTTGTCTTACTAGATAATCTAATTAAACGAGGTTAACTTTAGTTAATAATAGTTAGTATTGAATTGATATGGTGGCAGCTGAGGTACTGCTGCTTAGGATAGGGGGATAACTTGAGTGGTATGTGCTACTCAAAGTTGGAGTTCTTAACTCCAGGCTGGGTGCAATGTTTAATCCTAATATTATTTTCACCTGTTTATTATTGTTTGTATATAGTTCTGACATCCACAGCACATTTTATAAACTCATTGTCACTACAAATAAAAGTGAAACTTATACAAAATCCCATAAGATTTTCAATAAATACAGCTATAATTAATGGTACACCTAAAGGAGGAGGTATAATATCACTTATTTTGTTAATTGTTATTCTGATTATATGTTTATAAAAGCTAAATGATTTCTCTAAAAGGAATTTCTTTAAACATTAATGGACTGAATAACCCATGTAAAAGGGCAAGTTTAATGAGATACATTAATTTGCATAGGGCCAACTTAGTATTCCTTCAAGAAACACATCTCCTGAAAAAGGATATTGATAAATTAGCCACTAATAAATATACAGTCTTGGTTAGTTCAGAACTCACTCAGAAAAAAAGAGGAGTGGCTATTTTATGGAATAAAAGTATGCCCATACCTAAAACTATTAAGTCTTATAAAGATGATAAAGGAATGTTTTGTATGGTTACAATACAGATTAATGGAAAGACATATACATTAATCAATGTATATTGGATACCAGGAATTGGCATTAATACAGTGAAACACCATCTCAATAAGATCATATCATTTTCTATAGGAGATATTATTTTAGCAGGTGACTTTAATTGTATCCTACATGAAAAAGATACTACCACTATAGGAAAAAGGAAAATTACATCTAATGCAAAACATTTAAAGGATTTTGTTAATTTATATCATTTGAATGATATTAATAATCAGATAGATTCAAAATTATTACCATATACTTTTTTTTCTAACAGATATAAAACTTATTCAAAAATAGATAGTCTTTATTTCTAACCAGATGGTAACAGACTTAATTAATTCTAAAATAATTTTGTGTCCTATATCAGATCATAATTCAATTGTCTTTGAGTTTATGATAAAAAGTACTTACAATGTTCAGATCAAAAGGATACCAGCATACTTAGCTCAACTAAAAGACTATAAGGATTATATACTTTCAGAAGTGCAACATTTTTTAGACTTAAACAATACACCTGAAGTCTCCATTGTTTATGTTTGGGATGCTTTAAAGTCATATTTATATGGACAAAGTATCAGATGGTATAATAATAAAAGGAAATCCTGGGACAAGGAATTACTAGATATTCAAAGCAAACTAGACTCATACAAACATAATAATAAAGAAAATATTATGGACAAAAAAGTCATTGAAGAAATAAATAAATTAAATGAGAAATACAAAGAAATTTTAACTCATACATTTAAAATAACATTAGAGAAATATAAGTTTTTGTCTTACTCAATAAGTCCCAAATACTTACATAGACTTAAAAATAAAACAAAACGGTTGAATAAACAAAATCATATCAAAGAAATTTTCTCTCCAAGGAAAAAGAAGAATGTTTCTAGTTTACCAGAAATATTAGATGAATTTAGAAATCACTTTTACAAAATTAATCTTAATAACATTAACATGGAGCCTAAAGATAAAATAAAGAAATTTATAACTACAAACATGAACAAAAAACTTAATAAACAACAGACTAAACTAATGGATAAAAATATTTCATATACAGAGGTTATTACACAAATAAACAAGCTTAAATCAAACAAAGCACCAGGTAATGATGGTATTATACCAGAGATCTATAAAATTATTCCCAAAAGTACTTACTCATTAATACATAAGGTTTTTATTTTGGCCCAAAATGAGTTAACAACTCCCCCATCTTGGCAATACACATTTATTTCACCAATTTTAAAACCCAATAAAGACCAAACCAGATGCACTTCATATAGACCTATTTCATTACTTGATGTTGACTATAAAATGTTTGAGTATTTTTGCTGATAGATTAAAGACAATCATCCCAGGCATTATAGATATAGACCAGGCAGGCTTTATTGTAAATAGAAATACTTTTGATAATATAAGGAGAACTTTAACGTTAATTGATTTTGCAAATAGGAAAAAGAAAGATTTAACACTTATTAGTCTCGATATAAGTTCAGCATTTGATTCAGTAAGTTGGGACTACTTGTTTATCTTACTGAAGTGCACAAACTTCTCAGATGCATTTGTAAATCTAATTGAACATCTATATAAAGGAGCATTGGCTTACATTAAGATAGGAACATATGTCTCACAAAAAATACCCATTTTAAAAGGTACAAAACAAGGGTGTCCACTCTCTCCACTATTATTTACTTTAATAATGGAGCCTTGGGCTAATTTGATCAGAAACAGTGCTAATATAGAAGGATTGATATAGATAAAAATACAATATCTAAAATTCAACTTTTTGCAGATGATGTTCTAATTACATCAGCAGGATCTAACTCTTCTATGCAGTCCTTATTTGATAAAATGATGGATTTTAAAAATATCTCTGGTTTAATATTCAATGAAGAAAAAACTAAAATATTACCAATATACACACGAAAAAATTTCCTCATTAATGATTTTAACAAATATATACCCAACTCAGGTCAGATAACTTACTTAGGTATAATATTAACTAAAGATATCAAATCTGTTATACATAATAATTATAGTACCTGTCTTCTTAATATACAAAATCTTTTCAATAGCTGGAACAATGTTTTTTACCATGGAAGAGAGACTCACAATTATTAAAATGATAGTATTCCCTAAGATATTATACTTAATACAATCAATAATACTCCCACCTACAAAAATAATTATTAAGAAATTGAATTAATTAATGTTAAATTTCTTATGGGCACCTAATAGACCTAGGATTGCATTAAAGAAACATACTAATAGCTGGTCTCAAGGGGGCATTTCATTTCCAGACTTTAATTTATATACTATCTCTTCTATTATAAAAGTTATTACTTTGTTAATAGATCAGTCATATGTTGCAAGATGGAAAGATTACTGGGAACTAATTAGCATTCACTTCATGAAAATCTCTTTAATACATAAAAATATTATTGTAAATAACCCCATGTTATGGTTACTAAAAGAATTTTGTACTTCATCCATTACACCAAAATATATAGTTAGTTACCCATTAAACATTATTATCAGTTATCGTAATTTTATATTCATGCATCCTAAGTATAAGGAATGGAATTTTATTCTATTCCCTATAATGTATACACAAGGTATGCTTTTGTCAACCACCTCTGAAAGAACTCTTTTAGTCACAGAGAATAATCTAAAGTATTGGTATCAGTTGCTGTCTGATAATAAAGTAAAAAATTTAGACTTCTTAAAGCAAGAATTTGATTTGAGAGAAACATGTTGGTTAGAAATTCAGACTTTTAGACAACATCTTATTAATAAAATTGATTTAATGTCTTTAGCAGTTAAAGAATCTGTTCCAATACTGATTGATTACTTGATATTAAATTTACAACATAGAGTTTCTGATAAAGGTAAGCTCTCATACATACATAAAATTATCAGAGAAGAAACTCATTACAGTTCAGATACCTATTGGAATTATTTCATTTCCATTAATGGTGAATCACCAAAACAACAAGATAAACAATATATATTGGAATCTGCTTATAAAACTACTTCTTCCATTAATTGGAGACTTTTCTCTTGGAAATTTTTACATAGATCATTCTATACACCTTTAATGATGAATAAAATAAATAATAAAGACAACTTATGTAAAAGATGTAATGTAGAAATAAATGCTGATTGGGCACATATGTTTTATGACTGTATAAAATTGAAGGAATATTGGAAGTTAATCAATGATTTTTTGCAGGCCCTTTTCACGGATAAATTCATTGTTTCTAAATCACTTATATTATTTAACACACCTGTTCCTAAAAGTGTTAAAAAAGTTAAACTTCCCTTATTATGGTCTATTCTAGCAGTGGCTAGAAAAATAATAACCAGAAATTGGATTTCAGATACCCCTCCTTCATTTAATGAATTTAAAAATGTTATGACTGAAGTGTGTCATATGGAATTGATGACAATAAAATCAAGAACTGCTAGAAAAACATCTTATTATATTATATGGGATACTTTACAAAACCTGTTAAAAAAATCTTAGTTTCAATAGCATGACATTATAGTTTAATCAATTGATTTGATTTGTAGTGGATGTCTTTGTAAATACTTTGGTTATTTTATTGAATGTTATAACTATTTCTATTTTCATTGCTTGTATAAAATTGTTATGATATTTATTTTGTATGTTAAAAACAATAAACTTGTTTAAAAAAAAAAAGAAAAGTTGATATTTTATTGTCTCTTGCCCTATCGCATCTAGGTTTATAATTTCCTCAGGTTTTTTTCTGTCCTTTACCTACCCTTTTTTACCGCGAGGTAATTTTCTCTTTACCATTGTTGGTAATCCTTTTCCCTTTCTCTTTCATACCTTCGGGTACTCCCTTGTACCATTGTACAATGGAGTATACTCTCACAACTACTAATCCCTTACAACAATCTTAACTCACTTCGCTCATCTAGTAAACTCATGACAAAAACTATAAAGGCAAACAATACAGCAGGTGATTCCCTTTTCAGTAACACAATAGGTAGAACTTGGAATCTCTTACCTTGTGACATAACTTTGACTACATCCTTGCCACTTTTCAAACAGAAAATTAAACAATACTTCCAAAATCATTGGCTTTGTTCCTGTAGTACACCTGACTAACCTGTGTCTTCTCCACTCTTTTTCATCCCTGCACTTCATTAGTTCTATTCCTTTACTGTTAGTTTTTAAGTATGTACTTTCTGCACAATTATGTGATATTTTATTATCTGCATATTTTTAACTTGATTTTCTTGAACTTATCCTCACTCCAATGTTTTCTATTTTCTCTGATTGTAGTTATATCTTAGAATAATTAGATTTATATCTTATTGTAATTTTTCTTAGCTTATAGTGGAGCTTTTCTCCTCGGGCCTCTGCTGAAAATGGACATGTATCCAGCCAGACTAGCCCGGTCAACAAATGTAAAATAAAAAATAAAATAAAATAAAATTGTTGGTACTTTTCTATTAGTTAATATTGCAGATAAAAAAGGTAGTCCGGGGTTTAAGCTGTGTTTTGATTGCGGACACAAACTGCCTACTTCTGATGCACACTCTTTGTGTTTATTGTTTGGGAGCTTCCCATTTATCTGTTGAACCACCTTGTACTATTTGTGAGAACTTTTCTAATAGGACTTTGTTAGAAAGGAAAAATAAGCTGATACTGAAGGGACTTATAAAATCTCCCTTTTCAGAGGCTATTTCTGGATCAGAGGTCTCAACCCCTCCTAAAGGCCATAAGAAAATGGATGTTTCTTCTAAGGCTAAATCATTGCCTTCGCCCCCAGCTGGGGACTCTCACCAACCAAAATCTAAAAAGGCTAAAATTTCGGCTCTGGAACTCTGTCAGCCCCAGTGCTTTCGGTGCCCAGACTTTCAGCACAGAGGCCTTTGGCTCCATTAGTGATTTCAGCTCCATCCTCTCCTGCAGCCTTCTACATATCGGCACCGAGGGGCTCCTTGGTTCAGACCATTACCACTGTATTGGCACCGACCGTTCAGTCGACGCAGACCTTGACCACGTCGGCTCAGAGATCTTCCTCGGAACCGAGGCCTTTATTGTTGACTCCAGTTTTGTCGGTTCCAGCTTCGGCACCCAACAACCACTTCGGCACTGATCCCTTTGTCAGTGCAAACAATGACATTGGCACCGATGACTTCTTTGGTGCAGACAATAGTAGTCCAGTCCCTCCTCGGTGCGGTCAGATGAGATAGGCACCGAGTCTGCCTCTTTTGTGGACAGGCCTGTTTCTCTCTCAGTCTCTGTGAGGTCCACTAGAAGCCTTTCAGAGCAAGATGTGTTGCGTCTTGTGGACCAGGCATTCTTGGCCAGAGGTATTCCACACCTCAGGAACTATCCTTCTTTGGGAGGTGATCACCCATCTCCAAAGACACCTTCTTATTCTCCTCCTTCATTGCCTTTGAAGTCCATGGATATAGTACAGTCTTCCCCTTCTGTGGTTGCCTTTATGGATCTCACTAAGGAATCTCAGTTGCCTTCGTGGCAGGATAGTTTTGTATGACCCAGGTTGTCAGCTGTGACACGCATAGCTTGCTGCTCCACAGCCATCCAGGGACTCCGGGTTGGCAGGCTAAGCCACTTAGGGGAGGGGTGCCCCCTGTCCTAGACATACACTCCTCTTTGGGTGGACCAGCCTTCCAACTGATAGAGAAGGCTTTCGCTGCTGCTGGCGATACCGGACTGTCTATACCTCCGCCCTCCTCTGGTACACTGGTTTCACAAGTCGCACCTAGCGGACACCGGGTGCAAGGGCCTCAGGACATATTCCCTCAGGAATCCCCATTTCCGTTGTCTTCCCCAGCTTCTCCCGCTGAGGAGGTCCACCGGAAAAGTTCATTCAAGAGGAAGCACATGGACTACACAGAGGAGTCCCTCACCGAAGACACAGATTTCGATGAGGGGGAAGGATCCCCTCGGTAACCCTCTGAGGTATCCTTTGCGATGTCCTCGAAATCCTGAAACAGAGAGGTGACTGGCAGTCCTCTAATCTGACCCCTGAGGAATCTGTGTTCCTGCAGGCATTTTGCGCCCATCCCCCTACCTCCTGGGTTGCTCCACCTGCCGATGAACTCGTCAAGTTCATTGTGCAGCATGCTTGGAAGGCCCCTGATACCATCAAAGCTATTCCCCAGAGGCCAGGTAAGATCTTGTCCCCTCCTGCTTCGGATCCCCATTGGTCCAAAGGTCTTCCTGTAGATGCTTTGGTGGTGGTGGTGGCGGCAACAAAAAAGGATCTGGCAGAAGAAGAAAGCCAGGCTGTCCATCCTCCTAACAGAGAGTCCCGGGCCCTGGACAGAAGAGGGAAGCGCACCTTTGCTTCAGCGATCTTTGCTAACAGGTCCCTGAATTATATGGCACATTTTACCAGGCTTCAGAGGGATCTGGTTTCTGTGCTCTCTGAAACCTTGGCTGGTGCAGTGTCTGATGAGGTCTGTGACAAAGTGGCCTCTCAACTGGCCACCATTGAGTCTATATCTAACTCCTCTATGAGATTGATATCTCATGCATCAGAAGGAGCAGCTAGAGCGGCGGGTTCAACTGCAGTCTTGAGACGACATGCCTGGATGCGATTGTGCAACTTCGCGGAACTTTTTAAGTCTCCCTTTCTTAATGCCCCCATTGAACCCTCCTCGTTGTTTGGGCCCAAAGTTAAAAGCACACTGGCCAGATGTGAACAGGACGGTAAGACCCTTTCTGCCGTAGGTGTCCATTATTCTTCCCCTCAGCGTGCTTTCTCCCGAAACCAAAAGAGTGGGAAGATATGGTTCAAGAAATATCAGGATCCTTTCCGTGACACACAGGCCGAGTACTCCCCCGGAGGCAGAGGGGGAAACTCACAGGGAAGACTCTCCTTTGAGGGCAGAGGGAGACCGCGTAACCAGGGTTCCAGGGATTCTTTCCTTGGTCAATCCTACCAGCGCTCCTGAAGAGTGGCCCAACTCCTTTCCTCTGGAGGTGGTTGGAGGATGTTTCTCCTTGTACCCTTCTGCCTGGCTAACCATCACCACCGATTCTTGGGTACAAAGGATCATAACCAGAGGTTATCATATCCCCTTCGATCTTTGTCCCTTCAAAAAATCTTCCTGACGTCCCACCCAGTCAAAGGGAAGAAGCAGCACTAGAGATAGAAAAGCTGCTATGAAAGAGTCATCCAAATAGTCCCTCCAGACCAGATAGGATCCAGATTCTACTCAATAATATTTTTGGTGCCAAGGAAAAACGGGACTGGAGACCAATTTTGGATCTCAGTATATTGAACAAGTTTGTGAGAGTACAAAAATTCCTGATGGTCACTATACAGTCTATCCTCCCGCTTTTGGAAAAAAGACGATTGGATGTGCTCTGTAGATCTTCAAGATGCGTACTATCACATAAAGATGGACAGGCCATCAGGAAGATTTCTGCGCTTCCGTGCGGGAGCCAGTCACTACCAGTTCAGAGTACTGCACTTCGAACTCTTTACAGTGTTCACAAAGTGCATGGCAGTTGTCACAGCTCACTTGCGACTTCAAGGTTTCCAGATGTTTCCATACCTAGATGACTGGCTCAATTCCGCCCCCACCAGACATCTACTGGAAAAAGCCATGGCTAGGCTGCTCAAAGGCTAGGCATAACCATAACTGGCAGAAATCCAATCTCACCCCATCTCAGTCGACAGAATTCATAGGGGTTATCTTGGACACAAAGAACTGCAGAGCTGCTATTCCAGAGCACAGAATTTTAAGGATAAAGCAACAACTAATTCCAGTCCTTTCAAAGAAAAAATCCATGGCTCATTCGGTTCTACAGCTGTTGGGTTCCATGGCAGCCTCCATCACCATTGTTCCCCTGGCCAGGTTTCACATGAGGTTTCTACAGTGGCTACTGCTCACCCAATGATATCCTTTTCAGCATCCTCTTTCAGCCATGATTCGAGTAACCCACAGGTGCAAACAGGATTTAAATTGGCGGATGACACAATCACTCTCAATGGTCTCGCCCCTTCTCCCCCCAGCAACCCAAAGCCACAGTGACCACGGACGCCTCCCTGATGGGGTGGGGGGGGGGCTCTATATCAGGGACAGACAGTCCAAGGCACTTGGTCCCAACTGGAGGCCCATCTGCATTTAAATGTTCTAGAGCTGAGGGTGGTGCTTCTGGCGTTGCAAGCATTCCAACCCTGCTGCCATCTGGGACAATTGTGATTCAATCAGACAACATGGCAGTGGTCTGGTACATCAACAAACAAGCTGGAACCAAATCTTACCCCCTTTGTTGAGAGGCCATGAGGATATGGCAATGGGCGATGGCTACCAACCATTTTCTTCTAGCAGCGCACATTCCCGGGAGTTCCAGCGTGATAACAGACAGACTCAGCAGATGCATTCTTCAAGCTCACGAGTGATATCTGAATCCCTTGATAGCGGCGAAGATTTTCCACCGCTGGGGCCATCCTTGCTGCGACCTGTTTGCATCCCCGACCAACTACAAATGCAGCAACTACTTCGCCCTGATTCCCCCTCCAGGACAGTCACCCAGGGACGCTCTAGTCCACGATTGGCCCTCGGGTCTTCTCTACACATTTCCACCCTTTCCTCTCATTCGCCAGTTTCTGAAGAAAGCCCGGCGGTTGAAGAGCAAGATAATCCTCATAGCACTATATTGGCCCTGACAGATTTGGTTCCCATTCCTTTGGCCTCACCTACTAGATCGACCATGGATTCTCCATCCAATCCCGGAGTTGATCTCACACCCACAGAACCTGATTCATCCCAATCTGAACAGCCTAAATCTAACGGCTTGGCTACTCCAATTCCCTTGATTGCCAGGCAGCATGATCTTTCTTTACCAGTACGTGATATTCTCATTGCTTCTCATAAGTCTTCCACTAGAATTACTTATCTGAGCAAGTGGAAAAGGTTTACCTGTTGGCTAAAAGATAAACAAGTAGACCCCTTTTCAACACCAGTGTCAATAATACTAGACCATTTGGCCGAACTGTTTCATTTGGGTCTATCGGCCTCTACCATTAGTTCATTTGGCTGCAATTTCTAATTTTCATGAGGGTGTCCAAGATTCCTCTCTTATGTCCCATAAATTGTGCAAGGCCTTCATAAAAGGTGTGAATCATCTGAAGCCACCTTTTAGAGAACCTATTTAACCATGGGATTTATCATTAGTTCTACAAGCTCTGACAATGGCACCTTTTGAAACCAGCCTCTTCTTGCGACCTCAAGTATTTGTCATGGAAAACCTTGTTTTTGGTTGCTATTACTTCTGCCAAACTTATTTCTGAACTTCAAGCTTTATGTATCAAGAGTCCATACTTGATTTTTCATAGAGATAGAGTGTCTCTGAGAACTAATCCGTCATTTCTGCCTAAAGTGATCTCTGAAATGTCCATTAATCAAGCCATTGAATTGCCAGTTTTCTTCCCCAGCCATTCAAACAGAGGAGAGTATTGCCTACATACCCTAGATATACACAGGCAAATCCATTTTTACTTAAACAGGACTAAACCCTTGTGTAAATTTGACCAGTTATTTTTGGCCTTTTCTGGATCTAGATTAGGATCTGCTGTTGCTAAGGTCACATTAGCTAGATGGTTGAAGGACTGTGTGACCTTTATTTACACACAACGTAATATCTCGTTGCCTACTACCATGAAAGCTCATTCAACATGGTCGGTGGCAACTTCTGCTGCCTTCTATGCCAGAGCTTCTTTACATGACATCTGTGCAGCTGCAACTTGGGCTACGCCTCATACCTTCATCAATCATTACAAATTGGATATGGCCTTCAGGGGAAGAGCATCTTTCGGTTTTATGGTGCTCAGGAATGTCCTTCCATGAGAGCCTCCCAGGAATAGAGGTAGCTGGGGACTCTGTCCCATGCGTAAGGAATGAACGAGGATTAACAATATAAGATAAAGAAGTTATGTCTTACCGTAACTTTCCATCTGTATTGTTGATCCTCGTTCAGTCATTACGACCCTCCCTCCTTCCCCCTCCTCTGGTTTCTAGTGGATCTCACCATCCAGTTCTCTTACGTTATTTGACCAGAGGTAGCCTCTACCTTCTTTAACTCGCAAACTCAATCTGAGGTTACAAGGTGATGGGATTGTGGGTAAGAGTTTAGCTCGATTGTTTGAAGCTGATGCAAGCTTGGAAAATGGCCGGCTCGGTTCCGAGCTCGGAACCGATACCCATGCGTAATGACTGAACAAGGATCAACAATACAGATGGAACGTTATGGTAAGACATAACTTCTTTTTTTTTAAAATTGTAGCATTAGAAGACACAGCGCACAGAAAACCTTTATAAAGAACAAACTCTAGAGATTTTTGAAAGGTATAAAAAAGAATTATGGACATGGACAAGAAAGAGAGCTCTGATATAGAGTGTAATATGTATGCAAAAGAGAAAGCCAGATTAACCAATACAAAAAAGTAGACCAAAGAAATTTAAGAGAAATATAGACAAAGGGATCCAGATATAGAAATTTTCACAATACAGAAAATAAGATCAAAAAGAGGGAATGTAGAACAGAAGATGAGTAAAGTAGAAGTAAAAAAAAATAGAATTTGAAGTTATGGAATACCTGCGAAGTGAAGGATTTAGTATAGAAAGTCTAACACATGTTATATCACAGTATGACAGAACAATGATTCCCCCCAGCAGGAGGAGAAGAAATATGAGCATGGGAAAGAGAGCTTTAATATGGTGCTATATTTATGCAAAGGAGAACGCAAAACAAATCAATAAAAAAGAGCAGCCCCAAAGATATTTGGAGAGAAATACAGGCAAATGCATCCAGATATGGAAAATTTTACAGTACAAAAAACAAGAAAACAAAGAGGAAAAGTAGAAAAGAGGATTAGTAATGAAGAAGTTAGAGAAATCGAAACTGAGGTTATGGGTTACCTGTCTAGGATTTAGTGTAGAAAATCTAACTTTTATAACCTCACAGCAGGCTAGAGCAATGGACCCTCAAATTAAGGAGAAAACGGAACTGGAAACATCTGATCAGTTGCCATATGAAGATAATTTGGATCCCTCCATAGGAAATCAGCACAAATGTTTAGCTGGAGTTCCACAGCAAGGGAAGGAACAGGAAATTGTGGCAATTCTGACACAGTCTGTGTTGTGGAGTGATAGGCCGTTGAGTTTCCCATATAAAAAAGCAATGGATGACACAGGATGAAACTGAAGAGAATATTCCACAGGAAGATTATCTGGAACTTTCTATAGAATGCTTGCAGGAAATGGAGAACAAAGAACGTGCCCTCAGTTTAGAATAAAATGATCTAAGAGAAGAGTTGCTTGATATAATAGAGAAGGACAGATATATTAAGATCGACAAAGGAAATAGACTACAGAAAGTCAATAAAACCCCAAAACTTAGACGTTTGACAAAACAAAGGAACAGTACCAGAGAACAAAAGTCCTTCCAGGAGGCAGACAGCAGCAATTTCAAATGTAGTTCAAAGAATAATCCACAAAAACAAATGAACAGTCATTTCAACTGTTCATAGAAATTCGTGAGATATAACAAAAGTAAATAGGACATATTACTGTGCAGCAAAATTAATAACAGTTATAGTCTTACCAGAAAAACACAGGGCAGTAAGGGAAAGAATGGGGAGAAATCAAATGCCATCATGCTAGTATCGAATAGAGAAAACTATAAAGCAGTTAAGACAAGAGATGTCACTGTTAGAAAAGTATAGAAGAGGAAGCAGATCAAGAAAAATACTCAGAAAGATAGATGTAATAAAAGCAATGTGCACTTTCAGAACAGATCAGGATCTGCTGTGCACTGTTGCAAATAATAAACCAAACGTAGCAGCACAGGCAGAAGAACTTAGAAGATATGTAGATAAATATAAAGGTAAAGTACAAAATAATCAGTTTAGTGATGACCCAAAAAGTTTTATAGAGAATTAGGAAACCAGGTAAAAGGAATTGAAACATCACCAAAAAACAGAAGAAATAGTTACATTTTTGGAGAAATATCTGTGAAGATCCTGTGAAACATGCCAAGGATGCTAAATGGATAGAAGTTAAAGAAAGAATAAGAAGTCCAAATGTACACGATATGAAATGGGTGAAGTAATGGTCAGAGATATTGAAACAAAGAAAAGCCCCTAAGTGGAAAACTCCAGGCCCAGATGCAGTACCTAACCTGTGGCTTAAAGTATTAAAATCTTTACAAAAAGATGTAGCCATGAGTAAGATCTATTTATTTGCACACCCCAAACAGACACCAGCCTGGTTAACAACAGGAAAAACAATGCTCCTACTTAAGAGCGAACTTGCAAGCTGTCCTAAAAATTATAGATCAATAACGTGCTTTCTGAGGTTGTATAAACTATACACTGGAATTAATGCCAACAGGGTTTATAGTCATTTAGAAGAAAACTCAGTCATGGCAGTAGAACAAAAGGGTAACAAAAGAAAGTCATATGGAACAAAGGACCATTTGTTGTTTAATGTCATAATGGAGAACTGTAAAATGGGAAGAATCTAAGTATGGCATGGATAGACTACAATAATGGATTTGACAATATCCCACATTCATGGATAAAAGAGTGCTTAAAATATACAAGATGCACCCTAGACTGATTGATTACATTACAGAGACCATAAAACAGTAGTAAACCATGTTGCAGTTAAGCCAAGCTAAAGAACAAATTATTATTCCAGGGATAAAAATTTGAAGGGGGATATTCCAGAATGACTCTGTTACCGCTGCTTTTTTGTCTTGTCCCTAACCCATTAAGCTGTTTACTTAGCAGATTAGGTCATGGCTCCAATGTCTCCCAGAAAACAACAAAGTGTAAAGACCTTTCATCTTTTTTTGTGGATGATTTAAAACTATATAGTTCACCAGGTGAGGAACTGAAAGCACAACTGCAAGTGGTCAAAACTTTTTCAGATGATATACGAATGCCGTTTGGTCTTGATAAATGTGCAAAAGCAGCCTTTAAAGCAGGAAAGCTGTAGCACCAACAGTATATCATTTTGGTATAGGAATGAGATGTAAAAGAACTTGAGGAAGAGGGAGTGTATAAATATTTGGGAACTGATGAAGGATCAACAATAAAACATGAACAAATGCGAATAAAAGTTAAGGAATATTTTAGAAGACTAAAATTAATACTGTAAACGGCATTGAATCTAGGAACAAAGTGCAAGCTATAAACCAATTTGCTCTTACAGTTTTGAAGTGATTGACTGCCCCTAAAAGGTGTTGGATTGGTTGGACAGGAAAACAAGAATGCTTCATGCTCATCATGAAGTGTACTGAAATGTGTCTATGGAATATTCAGTTTTCCTAGTGGCTGTCACCTTAGACTGGCATGTTTCAGAAATTCAGGATGTTATGTATACAGATCCTTATTTTGTTTTCAACTAGGACTAGTTTTTTCTCCCAGATAATATTTTTTTCTCTCTAACGAGGTTAATCACTCAGCTAGTCAGTTGATTATCATGAACTTCCTTGAAACTAAAAATTGTGTGTCTTGGGGGGGGGGGGGGGGTTACGTGCTTCGCACCCACAATTTTGACATCTGGGTGCATGTACATCACCTTCAAGTACATGAGCATAGGGAGAGATGGATCATTGATTTTTTTTTTTTCATTTTCATTTTCATCTTTTAAGTAGAACTTTGTACATAGCAAATGGAAACTCTCCAAGATGATTGTCTTCTATCCTCAAAAACATAATTAGTCCTTAAGCATTGAAGTAACAGAGCACTCCAGTAAGATGTGGCTGCAGATAGTGCATGTTTTTGGAGTTTTTCCAGGGGTGATGCATTTAACATGTCTATCAGATTTGGTTCAGAATGCAAAAACTAGAATCTCGATCTGCTCCTCATTAGAAGTTGTGCCGTTAGTAACAGCTGTCTTTGAGTGCTTTGTCCTAATATTCCCGTATCATTTTTAGGTCTGCCCTATACTACATTTTGGGATGCACTTTGGGCATTGTTTGGGTTTTTCATGTATTCATTGAAGAGTACCTACGTAGAAGATTCAACAACTATGTATTTGCTCACTGTACCAGTTATTGATTATAAGCATCACTGGTGCATTGTAATTTCTTATATGAGAGGAATTAACCCCATGCAGACATCCATCCTTCCAACCAGATGTCCACATCACTGTGTTATCCCCAGGGAAGAGCTTCTCACCTAACTATGTCAGTGATGATAGCATAATGCATAGTAATAAAAAAGGGAGGAACAGATTGTATTATTTTCAATCCATTTTCGCTACAAGAAGCATAGAGTCTTCTTCACATAGATCACTGTTACAATCATTATCTTTGTTAAACTCAGCCTCTAGCGAGGTTCAGCATCCAGCTCAACTTTTAGAGTTTGCATCATCCTTCTGCCCCAGCTGGGCAGATTCTAATAGAGGCAACAGGTGGCACAATTTTAAATTTCTCTTTTTTTCTTTTTGTTGCAAATAGCATTGGACAACCACTCTTTCCTTGGCAAAGTTTTAAGTTCCGTTACAAGTGTAGAGTTTGCAGCTAAATGCCCTGTATTACTGACTCATTTGTTAGTAGTAGTTAAATTTGGTGAGCATGTAGGTGTTTGTCGTCCTAAGCTTTAACATAGTATTTAATCCCTGACAAAGTGTACAAGTTGATTCAGAAGTCAGATGCCCCATAGAGAATCCCAAGCTCAGTGTATTTGTTTTATTAACCTGCGGACTAAAAACAGCTTAGTGCATTTTTTTAATTACCTAGACACTAATCACAGTGTGCCATTCTGTGTCATTTGTGCTAGGTTCGACAAGAAGACTCTAAAGAGAGGGCACCAACTTCTCCAGGCATAACCTACTTTAAGTATACTGCACTGTTTTTGGTATGGCTTTGTCTAATTGACAGTGAGTGAGGAATGCCCACATGCAGCAAAGGGACTGCTGCCCCTTGCCCCAGCTGTAACTACAAAATCAATTGTTCTTAACACAGTTTTAGAATCTTATCCTATAGCAGGGAGGGGCTTCAGCCCTTCAATGGAAGCCCTTCTGTTTATACAATAATAGCGAAAGGCATGATTGACTAGAGGACAGGGGTGGGGTTTGCTACTGCATACCCTGTGTTGTGTATAAAGTATGTTTTGCCATTCTCAAGGGTTTTCCTTGACAAAAAAAAAAAATCTGGTGGCCTTTCTCAATCAGGCTGCTATTAGATCATATGATCCACAGCAGTGATATTTGGCTGTTGTAGTTAAGAACCTTAAGGAGATATATTAAGAGGTAGGTTCATTGAGAGAAAAGAAGGTGAAAGCCAAGAGAGAGAGCTTCCATCTTGTCATGTCTCTCTATGCCCGCGGACAGTGGCTTAATATAGGCATCTGTTTAGCCCCGGGCCCCAGTGCCTGATACATATGAGACCCTTTGAGAGACTGCTATGTTGTTTGTTGTGAGCAAGTCCTACTTGCATGAAGTTTCTGTACCCTGTTGTCTGAGTTCCCAGGCGTCTGCAACCAACAGCTGTATCTGATCCATTCATGGGATGGGAACTTCCTTGTTATCCTTGTGTGAAAGGATATTGAGAATTGTAGGTCTGAGGAGCAGGACTCTGTTGAGAGAGTTCCAGGTCCCAAGAATGCTCTTTCCACCAGTTTGAAGTCTCAGAGGTATGAGGAGCATATGACTGCCATTTTTGCAGAACTTAGAAGAATCTGAGAGTCGGATAGCTACAAGACACCTTCTCTGCCTAGCCCTCCCTTCAAGTTTCCAGCCAAGATTGTCAGACACTGGTCCAGTGCCTGTTTTCCTTTTTCTAGTATATGCAGGCCAGGCCAGATCAGCCACCCACTTCAGTGGTTACCCTTCAGAAGAGGAAAATGCAGCTTTCTCCTGAGAGAGAGAGAGATTCAGTAGATTATGAAAGTAAAGGAGGGGATAGGCAGAGATGGTGCAGTTGTTGAAGTAATTTGCTGTGTGAGATGGTATCAACATAAACTCAAGATGTCCTCCCACCTAAATTATGATCCAGACAGTGTGGAAACATTTTTTTCTGGTCCCCCCAAAAGACTGCTCATGTAAAGACTGTATAATGAGAAGCTGCTTAAAATGTGGACTTGCAAGGACAGACGTTTTAGTATGATCTGACATTTAATTTTGTTATAAACTGAATGGTGTGTGTGTGTGTGTGTGTGTGTGTGTGTGTGTGTGTGTGTGTGTGTGTGTGTGTGTGTGTGTGTGTTAAAACAGCAGCTGTTTTGAACTAAATTTGGAACACAAAGTGCAGACGAATAAAATGTTTATTTCTCCTAGTGACTTTACGATATATAGCTCGACTAACATGCTACCACTCAGCAGGGCAGGGTCTTGTCATTTTCAAGAAAAGGGTAGGAGGTTGGCATAATGGTTAAGGTGTTTACCTTATAGGCACAAGGTGCAGAGTGTTATTCTCACATGAGGTAATTAGCTAAGCTTAAAATGGCCCACAAGGGCAGTTAGCCTAGTACTAATCTTTTAACCTATGTCTGTATATATGTATGTGTGTGTCTGATTGGGTCACAAAAGCCCAGTATCAGCAGAGGCCTGGGAGAAAAGCTCCATTTAACAGAGAATATAAAAAAAAAAATTCAAACACATTACACAGCAGTTGAAAATTATACATTTTATACATTTCAAAAATAATCAACAATATTGTAAGGCAGAGAGATGTACTAAAAATATGTTGCAGAGAGAACAATTAGAAAAAGCAAACTAAAGCACTATATACAGTTCTGGAGAGCGTCTTTGTGATATTTCATAGTAGTAATAAGTAAAAGTCGTGTTTAGTTCAATTGTAATTGTAAGGGGGGAATTAGTATAAATCAGGAGGAGGTGATTAGACAATGTTATGTAAAGTGGTAGAGAGAGTAGGATAGACAGATGATGATGAGGAGGTGGAGATGAGTAAATAATCTGTGCAGATAGGGGTGGAGAAAAGTAGATGAGATTGATGTTCAACCAGGGTGTTGGCATGAGCAGGGCCATGAGTTTAATAGGTGGCCTTTTTTGAAGATGCTTGATGGTTGGTTACAGTTCTAATAGCCTGTGGAACAGAATTTCAATTTTTGGCAACAGAGTAGCAGGAAAGGTTATTTCCCATTACTTTTTGAGGTTTATAGATGGTGAG
Source organism: Protopterus annectens (assembly GCF_019279795.1). NCBI lineage: Eukaryota > Metazoa > Chordata > Ceratodontiformes > Protopteridae > Protopterus > Protopterus annectens. Next base: position 60,318,611 of record NC_056731.1, read on the forward strand.
AAGTTCTTTATCATTAGAACGAAGCTGTTTGGGTGATAGGAAGGAAGACTAGAGCTTAGTGCAGGACAGGCATGGGGTTTATAAATGATGTTGTGGGCAGTAACTAGTTGTATGAAATCCAGGTAGTGGGGATAGTTCAAGCCATTTCAAACTTTTAAGGGCGTTGCAGTGATGTGTGTAATATTGTTTATTGACAGCCAATTTAGCAATTTTGATGTACCATGTTTCAGGTTTAATTTTAATAAATACCTGCAAATTGGTAAAGATAAGGGCACCATACAAGAGTGCAGGAATTAGAAAAGTGGTGGCTAAGGTGATTTTAGAAGAGTTAGAAAGTTTTTGTGTGTATAAAGCAAGCCAAGTTTCTGGTGAGTTTTTTATAGTATTTTGAATGTGGAGTTCAGATCTGAGGTTGTCATCAATTGTCACACCGAGCAATTTTGCATGGGATACACTTTTTTTTATCTCTGTATTGTTCAGGGAGAAGATTTTATAGCTGGATTTATCCTATAGGTGTGCTCTAGGAAGAAATAGGAGTAGTTTTGTTTTTTGGGGGTTGAGTAGTAATTGGGCTTTGTGAAGTCAGTTTTCAACAAAGGTGAAGGCTTCTTGTGTGATTTCAAAAAGATGTGCCAGAATGTCAGATGAGCATTTTAGTGCTGAAACATCAGCATACTCTATAAGTAATGCTTGCCTAAAAGAGGTATAGAGGTCATTAATGAAAATGAGAAGTGGGCTAAGAATTGAGCCTTGGGATACACTCGTGGCAGCGGGAAGCTAAGGACAGTATGTTGCCATCTAACAGTTTCCTATCAATCAGTAGGTAGCTTTTAAACCACTGAAGTGAAGGAGAGGATAGGCCGGGATGGTGCAGTTTTTGGAGTTTGCTATGTGAGATGGTATCAAAGGCTTTGGACAGATCCAGAAATATGGAAAGACATAAGTTTGCCAGAGTCCCTTTTGTAGTTTATATGATCTAAAAAAGATAATAGTGCAGTAGTTGGTACTATGGCCAAGGTGGAATCCATGATGAATAGTGGTTAGGACCTGCTGAGAGGATATGGTGAAGATGAGTGTGAATGCATTTTTTTTAGGATTTTTGAGAATTGCAATGGGACGTAAGTTAGACTCCTGTAGAGTTTTCCTCTCTTGTGCAGTGGGATGACGTATGATATTTTCCAAATAGCTGGGAAGCAAGATTCCTGTACGGCTGTGTTGATTAAGATAGCTACTGGGTAAGATATGTCTTCTGCTGTCATCTTGAGGTATTCATATGGGAGGTTTTTGGCAGCTGTGGAACAAGGTTTAAGTTTAAGTAGCAGTTTTTTTTTTTTTTTTTTTTTTTTTTTAGTATATATATTGTTATATGTTTTAAGGTAAACGTGTTAGCATTTTTGGCTAATGATTGTTTGGATTCATATTTTTCAGATGTTAATATGGTAGTGTAAGGGCAGTTGATAATATGTTATGGGTTTGTGTAGGAGAGGGCAATGTACTGTTGGTGAGGGCAGTAGCTCTCTCTAGAAAGTGTTCATTAAATTGAGTCGCTATTTCGATGGGGGGGGTGTAGGTTTGGGAGGGATATGGATATTTTTTTGACCCAGGGTTGAGTAGTGTGTGAATAGGAGACAATGTTTTTGGACTATTTTTATGATTAAGTTGTAGTTGGTCATAGTATTGTTTCTTATATTTGTTTTATAGTTTGATTATGAAGTTCCCTGTATTGCTAAAAGCATTTTTTTTTACTTTGCCAATCCCCTCCAAACGTTGTCTCTCTGGTCAGCATAATGATTTTGGTGAGGGTGGATAGCCAGAGGGAGGGTTTTACTTCTAGTCTTTTTGTACATAGAGTGTTTAAAAATGATATTATAAGTTGTAACTGCCTTATATAATGGGAGAATTTTTAGTATAGACCAGTTGAAGGATCTTAGGATACTGTGGAATAAATCTTTGTTAAATTTAGTGAGATTCCTGGTGAGTTTAAATTGGTGGGTATTGGGGTGATGAGTGGCAAGTCTGTGTATGTATGCATGGAGATGGTTACAGGTAGAATATTTACAGTGGTCTGAGATTAAAATCCAATCGAAAAATGTGCCCTTATTGCTTTTGCTGCACCTAGTAGGTGGTATGATTACTTGAGTCGGACCAACTAGATTTTTGCAGGATGAGGGACTGTCAGAGGTTACATTTTGCCAATCAGTATTGACATCACTTAGAATTATTTTTTTTTGTTGTAAGTAATACTGTTAGATAGACGGGAGAGAAATTCTCCAAGTATGGGTATGCTGTTACCAGGTGGGATGCAAATGACAGTAATACAGTGCGTTTCTTTTAGAGTTTAGCTTTAAAATGGTTATGAGTATTTTGACAGAGTTTAATTTTTGGAAAAAGTCAGAATAGGAGGAGAGGTCATAGTAGCTAGGTACAGCAGGGCAACTCTTCTTTTTTGTGGGGTCGGCCATTCTCATAATGTTACAGCCTGGAGGTAGTATTTCTGCGTCTTTCATATTGGATTTAAGTCATGTTTCAGTTATGGCTAGGATATCTGGGAATATAGTGATATACAGGCATGTAGATCTGTAATCTTATAAATACCACAGCAATTTAATGTTATAACATACTTATCTTTTTGGCTGAACTTGCACTTGATTGAATGTGAAACTGGTATGTCTGTGAATAGGAAATTGATTGGGTGGAAAATGTCTTTGTATCAGGAGTAAAGGATGCATTAGAGAAGGGATCGCTTGTAAGTGAAGGAGGGGAGTTACACACACACACACACACACACATATATATATATATATATATATATATATATATATATATATATATATATATATATATATATATATATATATATGCATGTGTGTATGTATATGCATATGTGTGTATATATATATATATATAAGTGGATTCATATCACTTCACTGAAAGACCATTTCACTGACAAATCACATAAAGTTCATTTCACCTAAAACTCATTTCACTGGCAAGTACTACTCTAAGGCAAGTCAAAGGTATATGTCCTTTTCCCCACTGTAGTGTGATCCTGATGTTAGTATATATAGTTGGGGGGGTGTAGCACCCCACCTAGTTTGGTTTTACCAAATAATGTAAAACAAAACCAGACAACAGAAAACTAAATTAAGTCATGGGATATGCCCCCCCCCACACCCTCCCAACTATATATACTAACACCAGGATCACACTACAGTGGGGAAAAGGACATATACCTTTGACTTGCCTTAGAGTACTTCTCGTCAGTGAAATGAGTTTTAGGTGAAATGAACTTTAGGTGATTTGGTTTCAGTGAAATTGTCTTTTCAGTGAAGTGATATGAATCTATATAAGTATATATGTGCTTCTTCTGTCCATTTTCCTGCTGACCATCTAGCCCTTATTGTTATGGTGCTCATTTGTTTTTCAGTGTCATGAAAAATTCCTGTCAGCGTGTCCATCTTCCAGGCACCCATAAGTTATTTTCTATTTTTTGGCGATAACCTGTCCTCCAGTACCTGAAGTGTGTGTTTGCTCATATAAAGGCCTGATTTGCTTTCCACTTTGAGCATGCTCAGTTTTGCTTATAGGTGCATAGGTGTGTTACTAGGCTAATGGCCCTGGAGCCTTTACAAGCCTAGCCCATAGGATTACCCTGGCATCATGCCACCCGGCCATAGTTCTTAGTGCCTCTGTTGAGTAAAGCCACTGGAGTGATCCCCAGGATGAATTTTCTATTTCCCATCCACTCATCAAGATTTCTGTTGAAGAGGGCCAGTGAGGTGTTCATGCTCCTTAAATGAACCATGCAGATGCAGCTTGACAGAAACAAGTATGTCTCCAGCCAACATTTCGTATATTGTGTTTCTCTCTTTCCAGTAGATGCTAGTATTGCAGTGGGCCAGACCATCTCCCCCTCCCTAGGATGGCCAAGCCAGCATTTTGGCCACACGTTCTCAGCCTCCTTCAACCAGCACCTCCTTTGGTGCCTTAGCTGCTAGTTTATCCTGAGTCTCTTTAACCCCAGGCAAAGCTTTATCCTTCTTTACTACAGAGCTAGTATCTTGTATAGTCAGTTTTCCATCATACTTTTAAGTAACATCTACTGTCTCAGGTACATATTTTAGAGTGACTTTCTTGGCATAGTTTTCATATGCTTTTGTTCTGTTTCCACTTGAAGCAGCATCTTCTGCAGTCCTGGATGAGACTTTCTTGATATTCTTTTCAAGGATTTGTGGTCTTTTACACTTAACTTCTTCAGCATAGACTTGTTTGTGGCATTTCTCACATCTGTCCACTATGGATAACTGTTTATTTTCTGTCTGAGCTTATCTTTTTAATGCATCTGTATATGCTGTTGCTCCATAGGTAGATGGCCTATTATCTTGGATTACAGTTCAGGTACTGTTAACGTCTGACCTCTGCTTGCAGCACATCTGGCTTATTCACACTATCATGTTTTAACACTGGTGCACTTGTAGCTAGGTTTTAAGCATTTCATAACATTTTGTTCATAGATTCCTGGGGTATGTCATACTCGTATAACTTTCTAAGAGGTGGTAGTTATGTCAGACATATTAAGTACAAATTTTGCAAGATACTGCATCACCCATAATAATTTCCTTAATGCCTGTTTGTCTTCTAATTTTGGCATTTGCACTGTTGGTTGTGTGTAAATAGCCTCCATGCGTTCTTCAATCAGACTGAAGACTGTAGGAAGGTGTGCCTCATGACATGCAGTTTCCTATTAAAGCTGTATACCCCATATATGACAGGGAGAGCCTGGGCAGTCAGTGCACTTTCATTCCCATTGAAGCAGTGCTCTTGCGAATGTCTTCTCTCCCACAACACAGCTTTCAAGAGTGCTCATGAAGTGAGAATACGGACTTATATTACGAGCAACCATTTGATCAAGAAAGCCATAGTTCTGTCAACTAATTCAAATGAGCTGAAAAGGTTCCCTGCTTTTCCATCCCACTGTACCCTGCTGTTGCTGTGTGGGAAGAAAATTATCTTACATACTTCAAAGCCTCTGACTGACTTCAAAGATCTGACTGACTTCAAAGATGATCCCAGCTTAGTTTCTTTCCCATTCTACTCATCATTTCTACCACAAGTGGTATGGTATTCATACGAAGATCAACACTAGTAATTTTTACCTGGCTAAATAATTTTTTTGTTTAATTATATCTGGACATGCTGAGCCTAAAATCTTTAGTGGTACTTTTTGATAAGTGGTTTAAAGTATGCCTTTGTTAAGGCCCACTTGGCAGTCACTTCACCTTATCACATAGTGATAGTAGTGATTTTGTCCACCATTCTCACCATCTAGACAGCATATAATGTATATATAGCCAAAGTAGCAGCTTTTACCATTGCAGTTCTCCATGGTAATGTTGCATCCTCTTTCCTGAGCTGAGATAAGGCTACCCCTAAATAGCAAATTAATTTTAAACATTTTAGACATGATTTATGCTCTAGTAGTAATCTTAGAATGAAAATAATACAGTAGTGCAGCTATACGCACCATAACCGTAGATGTTCATATAGCAGTTACTGCGGCAGTAGACTGTCATCTTATCCCCTTTTATAATGTCTGGACCTTTTCCACCTCTTTTGGAGGATAGATAAGTAAGTACTGTTATCTTGGTAGGGCTAGTCTCCCCCTCACTTAGCCTCAGGGTACATTTTCTTGACAAGCATAGTTCTCTGAGTCCTACATCACTTGCATCTTCGACATCTGCCAGTTGCTGGGCAGGATTCTATGTGGGGGAAGTCTGACTATCATGTTTTGGGTGTTTTCTGATGGCTGTCAGACACACTTAGTGCTTATGTCTTACTCCAGAAGAGAACAGAAAATGTCACAGGTTGCTGTTCTACTTACAGCTGATGTAGGGAGAAAACCATTTGTGTGTGTTGCGGGGATGTGTAAGTGCAGTAGACATCTGGCTGGAAAAAATAGCCATCTATCTGTGACTATTTCCCATATACTGAGACTTGTACTGCTTTATTTCATCTTTCTACCCTTGTGCGTAACACTTCAGCTGCTACTGTCTTACAAGGTTTACAATTATTTTTTAACCTTACAGTTTATTTTCCTGTAGGTGCAGTTTCATTTAAGCAGAAGCTAAATTAGGGATCTTTGAGGTAGGTACACAACCCTTATCCAGTGCAGGAATGGCATGCATTCCTCAAGCGTGAGAGTTCAAGATTACTATTTTTTTACAGAGGTCCTTATTGAAGACAATCTGATATGCTTACTATTTACATATCTTTTGTTTTTCTTTATTTTAAGGTGATTACTGACATCTGGAACTGGTTGTTACTGAACAACCTGTATTGAGTGGAAGTACTAAAGCTGCACTGGGTGGTCACGAAAGTTTAACAAAATGCTGGAAGACTACCGTTTGCTCTTTTCAAAAGATTTTTTCTTTCAGACTCTGACAAATTTTTATGAACTCTGTTAGGTAGTAACCTATAATGATTGACTGCTGGTTTTAGAAAAATTTAATGATGAATATATTAAAATTTCATTTTTTTTGTTTATTTTTTAAAAACTTCTTTATTTTTAAAAAGAAAGTAAATAGTATGTTAGAGTTAAAATAAAGGGAATCAATCCAAGCCTGATATTTTTGATTTTACTTTGTAAACTGATTTAATTGAATATCTGCACCTTGTACTTGTGTGATTAGAAAGATCAGGCCTATTTAACACCAAGTATCATCACCTTATCTTCTCCAGTGTACCTCAGGTTATTAAATGATTTTTATTGTCACCAGTGGCTGCATAAAAGCACCCACATTCCATGTAGTTTAATAGCATTTCCTACTAGTGATCACTGGACAGAATAATGTCCGCAAGTTAAGTCATGTTCTGTGGCCTCAGTACTATACTGTTTCCATAGAAACACAAGTTTGTAAGCACCCAGTCAATAACATTTTTGGTCATTGCTTCTTATTGGCAGGAATATGTTGAAAAAAGTATTTTTATATGAAACAAATCATCTTCATTATGTTTTGAAGAGACTGCAAATGACCTTTGTGTACCTGTTTTTTGTTTAACCATTGCTAATTATCCCTTTTGTTTTAGTTTCTCTGATACCATCTTCTTCTCTGCTCACACCACATTCCTTTCTGTTCTTTACCTTGTTTTGGGAAGGGCAATTATGTGGAGCATTTGGTTATTTTTCTTTATTTATGCACATCATGTAGTGGTACCAAGAGTATGAGCACTGCATTTTGCTCATTTTCTCCAACTGTCTGTTAAGCTCACTGCTGTTGGTGACTGTCACCCAGCTTCCATGTGAGAAAAGCCACACAGTATCACAGCCTGCACTCCCTAACCCTTTGTAATGGGGACAGCAAGTCATTCCTTCCTTAATATGTGTTTTTGGCTAGAAATACAAAACTGCAGCAAAAGAATTTGCAGATGGCAGTCTCCTAGCAATGTCTCTAAAGATGCCTTACATCCACGTATTGTCCATTTTACCTTTATAAAACTTCAGCAGTAAGTACAGTGGATATAAAAACTTTATACACCCCTGTTAAAATAGTTTCATAGTATAGTACTAGGCTATCTGCCCTGGGGCATTTGTAAGCCTAGCCATAGTGATGTGGCTTTTGCCACCCCATGAAATGGTACAAAAATGTACAGAATAAATCTAGAATACTGTGCCTCTGTCTAGTAGTGACACAATGAAGGTCCCCTTATATAATAGAATTAGTTTACTGTGCCCCTGTCTAGCAGTGACACAGATGTGACCCCTGGGGTAAACTTACGATCTCCCATCCACTCATCAAGATTTCTCCTGAAGAGAGTCAGTGAGAACTGGGATCCTGTTCCAAAGCATGGGAAGTCTCTGGGTTATGAATCTATCCCTCCAGCATGTCCTATTCGTACTTGTGCCGAGGTTTAAGTCTTTAGCTCTCGTGGTCCTGATGGATTTGGATTTTTTGAGGTGGAGCATGTCCATCAGATCCTGATTGGACATGGCCTTGTACGTCAGGCAGAGATCACCTCTGAGCAGGCGGTATGCTACTGAATAGAGCTGAAGTTTCTTTAGTCTGGTGGAATAAGACATATGTTGGAGACCCTTGATCCTTTTGGTGAGGTACTTTTGTGGTCTCTCCAGCTGTTGCAAGTGCCGGGTGAGGTACATACCAAATGGGGCATTGCACTCAATCATGGGTCTGATGAGGGAGGAATATAGGGGTACAATGACATCCTTGGATCTGGATGTGAATCCCTTCATGATGAGGTGTGCAAGGTAGAATGTTTTTCTAACCACTTTGGCCAACGTGGGTGTCAAATGAGAGGTCGCTGTCTACTTGGGTCCCTAGGTCTCTGATTACTTTTTCCGTACTCAGTGGGTTGCTGTCTATGTGATAATTTGTGGGTACTTTGTTTTTTCCAAAAGGGATGACTATACATTTTTTGGCATTTAGTTTAAGGCCGTGACTACGGCACCAGTTGTCCATTTCAGTGAGGCCTTTTGGTAGGATGTGTGTGTCTGCTGGTGTATCGACTATGGCGCCTAGTTTGCAGTCATCTGCGAACTTTGTTAGCCACAGCCCTCCCATGTTTGCTTTAACATCTGAGAAATAAATGCTGAACAAGAGGGGTCCCAGGACAGATCTCTCTGGGGCACCACTTGTGACTGTCTTTGAGTCTGACATTGCTCCAGCGATTTTAACTTTATGGGTTCTGTCCTTTAGCCAGTTTGCAACCCATCTAGTGACATAAGGGTTTACTTTTAAGCTGTTGAGCTTATCTATGATTCCTGAGTGGGGTATTGTGTCGAAGGCCTTAGCCAAGTCCAGGTATGCTGTATGGACTGCTTTGCCCTCATCAATGGCTCTAGTGACTATTTCGAAAAAGTCAACCAGGTTTAAAAGGCAGGATCTGCCCTTTACAAAGCCGAACTGGGTGGGGTCAAGTGTCTGTAGGTCCCCTATGTCTCTGTTTATGAGTTCCATAATGATTCTTTCCATAGCTTTGCAGACCAGGCTAGTTAAGCTTATGGGGCGGTAGTTTCCAGGGTCTGTAGAGGCACCCCCCTTGTGGAGTGGGACCACTGTTGCTGTACGCCAGTGTTCAGGTACATATCCCAAGTAAGGCTAAGGTTAAATAGCATTTTTATGTGTGGGTTTAGCTCCTCTTGAGTTCACGTAACACGCACCCGGGATGCCGCCAGGTCCCATTGATGCTGTGTTTTTGCTTTGTTTAGGGCGGTTCTCACTTGGACATCTGAGATGACAGGAGATTACATTCAGCTGGGATAAGTATTTCTTCTTTTGGGGGTGAAGGAGGCGAGAAATTTGCACTGAACCTGTCAGCCAGAATGTTAGCAATATCTGTGGGTTCAGTGTATTTTTGTTGTTGTGAACCAACTCTGAGCATATCTGAGGGTTTCCCAGGTTTCTAACATAGCTGAAGAAGGCTTTGTGGTTATCTTTAGTGTCCTTAGCGATTTTTCTCTCAAAGTTTGCCTTGGATGTTTTTATGAGAGAACGTAGTTTTCTGCTAATGTTGATCAGAGATGTCTTCCTTCATGGGATTTCGCTATGACGTGCAGTAGCTTCCTTCTTTGTTATACAATTTGTTTATGGCTGAGGTCCACCAGACAGGACGCTTACATTTGGTGGAGAGGGACTTGGATTTGTTTGGGATTGCATGATCCATGCATTCTTGGAGATGTCCATAGAAAGCATTTGTGAAGGATTCGGCATTGTGGGATGTGGTATCCACTGGCACAGTGGGCTTAAAGGATACCATCTCAGTCTTAAGAAGAGTGAAGTCTGCTTTTGAGAAGTTTTTCACTGTGATCTTTTGTGCTGGGGGTGGAGGTGGGATATGTATATCCAGGGTGATTAGTTTGTGGTCAGATCTCACTAGTGAGGGGTATACTTCCGGTGTGGAGCATTTTGTCCCCATGTTTGTGATGATCAGGTCTAGTATATTATCTCCCCTAGTGGGAGAGGTGACGAGTTGTTCCAGTGCATTTGAATTTATGAATTCCAGGAACCTTTGGGCTAGGGTATTAGGGCTAGAATAAATGCCAGGTTTTTGTAATATAAAAATTGAGACCACAGTAAATTACCTTTAATGTGACCTATAACCTGTACAGTTTATTGAAAAACAAAGAAATCTGTTAGGGGAAAAATATAAAAAATAAAAAATATACAATAAGCTGGTTGCATAAGTGTGCACACCCATAAACTAATACTTTGTTGAAGCACCTTTTGATTTAATTACAACATTCAGTCTTCTTGGGTACACACCTGCCATCAACTAAAGAGACTCTGATTAACCCCAAATAAAGTTCAGCTGTCCTAGTAGGATTTTCCTGACATTTACTCAGTTGCCTGCTGCAGCAAAAGCCATGGTTCACAGAGAGCTTACAAAGCATCAAAGGGATCTCATTGTTGAAAGGCATCAGTCAGGAGAAGGGTACAAAAAAACTTCCACAGCATTGGATATACCATGGGACATAGTGAAGACAGTCATCAAAAAGTGGAGAAAATATGGGACAACAGTGATGTTGCAAAGAACTAGACGTCCCTCCAAAACTGATGAAAAGACAAGATGAAAACTGGTCAGGGAGGCTGCTGGGAGACCTACAGCAACACTGAAGGAGCTGCAGGATATTCTGGCAAGTACTGGTTGTGTACTACATGTGACAACTATCTCCCATATTCTCCATATGTTTGGACTGTGGGGTAGGGTTGCAAGACGAAAGCCTTTTCTTACACAGAAAAACATCCATGCCCGGCGAAAATTTGCAAAACAATACAGCACGTCTCCCAAAAGCATGTGGGTAAATGTGTTATGGTCTGATGAGACCAAGGTTGAACTTTTTTGACCACAATTCCAAAAGGTACGTTTGGTGCAAAGTAACACTTCGCATCACCAAAAGAACACCATCCTCATGTGAAGCATGGTGATGGCAGTATCATGCTTTGCTTCAGCTGGAACTGTGGCTTTAGTCAAGTTGGAGGGAAATATGAACAGTTCCAAATACCAGTCACTTTCGGCCCAAACCTTCAGATGTCTGCTAGAAAGTTGAAGATGAAGAGAAATTTCACCTTTCAACATGACAATGACTCCAAGCATATATCCAGATCAACAAAAGAGTGGCTCCATCAGAAGAAAATTAAAGTTTTGGAATGGCCCAGCCAGAGCCCAGACCTAAATCCAATAGAAAATTTGTGGGGTGACCTGAAGAGGGTTATACTCAAAGAGATGCCCTCGCAGTCTGACAGATTTGGAGCGCTTTTCCAAGGAAGAGTGGGCAAATATTGCCAAGTCAAGATGTGCTATGCTGATAGACTCCTACCTAAGAAGACTGAATGCTGTAATTAAAAGGGTGCATCAACAAAGTATTAGTTTAAGGGTGTGCACACTTAATGCAACCAGCTTATTGCACATTTTTTATTTTTTATATTTTTCCCCCTAACAGATTTGTTTTTCAATTGAATTGTACAGGTTATAAGTCACATTAAAGGTGGAAAAATTTTTGAAATGATTTATTGTGGTCTCATTTTTTTATATCACAAAACCCTGGCATTTTAACAGAGGTATGTACACTTTTTATATCCGCTGTATTTCCATATTATTGCTGAATAAAGCCATTGATGGAATAAATACCCAGCAAATGAAGCTTAAAATGTCTGAACATTAAAACTGGGGGATTTTGTATTTTTGCTCAACTTAACTAAAATATGTGAAAATGTTGTTAAACTCAGGAATGCATACTGAAAAGCAAATGTAAGCTGTAATCTATCCTATTGTTGTCTTATACTAAAACTACAATTTTCTGTCAGGACACTAGCACCAGCATGTGGGCAGGAACAAAGTGTCTGCATATCTGTCAACCTCTTAGTACAAGAATTCTGGAAGAAATAAAATATGACTGTATACAACTGTCCGAAATCTGAGAAAGATTTTGTATGTTTTTTTATAACCTTAGAAAATTACTAGAACAACTGTTTTTATTAGCTTATATTTTCTGAAGGATATGAAGGCTACAACTCATTATTTAGTCATTTCAATCTGCACCAATTTGCCAGAAAACTGCAGATTTTGCAAAGAACAGACCAAAAATATGAGGCAAAAATTTGGACATTCTGTTAAATGAAGGATAGCTGAGAGCTATGGGTGCCTGCGCTGCTAATAACTTAGATTTCAATATGAGCCTAGGACATTGGAAGATTCACTTAGGGCATAAGATGAAGCAGCTATTAGCCAGTTTTCCTCTTCTGGGAAGGAAGTAATGTTAATAGCTGTTTGTGCAACATCTATTGGAGACTAGAAGCCTCACAGTCAGCAGGTTCGTAAGTACTATGCTAGATGTTCATGTGGACAATTTTAAACCAAGCCAAAATCCCTTCCAAAGGTGAGAATCAAGCCCTGTACCTTGTGTCTGTGAGGTAAGCACCTTAACCATTTTATCAACTTTCAATCACTCTTAAAAGATTTGCTGTCAGCGTAAGTGATTCTATATAAAGCAGCCTATTTTGTGCCTAGCCAATAACCTCACCTGTGCCTTGTATTTGTGAGGTAAAGGCTTTGACCATTATGCCAACCTGGGTTTGGCAAGTGTAAATCATTATGCACTGATGTTAATACATTTAGCCAGATACTTGGTACACCATCCAGACCTGGGATTTTCCAGTAAGCAGCCTTTCTTAATTTTGTCTCAACCTCTTCAGCTGTTGAGTTCATTCAATGTCATATCATCTGTGTTAGCACTTCTTATTGTTTCTTTTATCTCTTCTGTCAGTTCAGCATCTTTATGTTTAAAAGGGTCTTCTTAAATATTTCTCTAGTACATATTAATTTTTTTCTTTTTTTATTTGGTGTTACTGTTACGTTTTTTCCCCAATTATCTATTAAACACTTTTGGGTCATAAGCACATTGCTTGTTTTGTACTTTTCATTTATATATTTCTATATGTTCTCCAAGTTTTCTGCTTGTGCTGACGTTTTTGCTTATTTTTGGAGATTTTGCTGAATAAATACTGATTTGTTGTTACATATAACCTATTACTTTTATCACTTCTGTCTAAGAGGTTATGTTGATCTATTCCATTTGAGCTCGTAAAAAAAGGAGGTTCACAGGATGCGCCACATGTGATTTGCAGGCACATTATTCATGTGTTGACATCATTGCATATTGTTTCCCCTGGTTAGAAATACTGACCTGCTACCACAGAATGATGCAGTTCAGTGGTCAGCCATTCCCTAATGAGTCTACACTCCCAGGGTTAAAAATTATTTGCCATGTGGCTCTGTTCCTATAGAAGATTCAAAGCTCACTTGAGGAAGGGATGTAGTTGGAATCAAACTAAGTAACTGTAGAAGTGTTCAGCAGTAGGGCAGGGGAACAACCTTGATATTAGTGATGGCTGAGAAATAACTGGAGGTGGGATAGCAAAATCAGTTTTCATTTTTACATTGAGGTAAGAAGGCTTTGCTTAAGAGTATGTAAAGCCATTCTTTAGCAGCATTTTTATCAAAAATTCTTTATTTCCAACAGCTGATGCATCTTCTATCATGCATTATCGTATAGAGATTTTGTTAATATTTTAGTGCATCTTAATTATCTGTCCACAGAAATGGCTCAAGTGATTATTTTCAGACGTTGTAGCAGCTGCAACAGATGTGAAAATTGTTCTCACAGACCACTTAGTAGCTGTGCTTTTCTTTTATGTGATATTTACGTTTATGTATGCATTACTCTACACTGTATCTTTGGAATGGATTAGCAAATGTTAAGAAAAAAAATCCCCAGTGACAATTTATACATTGAAACTTGAAAATATGTGGGAAAGACTGATTATATTCACAAATGTGCCTTTTATCCTGTAGATGGCAGAATACAACAACCAATGGTTTTGTTGTCAGCATCATTGGATAAGACTATGATTCTCTGGGCTCCAGATGAAGAGTCCGGTGTGTGGTTGGAACAGGTATGTTTTCCCAAATGTGTGACTTGTCATCAGGTGCAATAAAAATTCATCTCTTTTTTCGCACAAAATGAGAAGATTTGCTTGTCTTTTTTTCTCATGGCAGCAAGGTCAGAGTTCACAGGCTTCTGGGTGGTAGTTCTAATCACAGTTTCACTGTTGTACAGGTCTGTCGGCTGCTGAGCCCGAGATAGATAGTTCTTTTCTGTTCCATTGTGTTTGTCATGTTACGAATAAAATCAACATATTAGAAGGTCATTAACTAGGGAAAAGTTATACAGTAACGGTAGTAATGATGCTTAATAACAACAGAAGATAGAATTATTTTAAACATTGGCAGCAGAAAAGTAAAGTTTGAGTATATTTATTCTCTAATCTAAGTCTAACAAGGAGATAACATTTCTGCTTTAAATATAGTGAGTAACCAGGGCTGTAGAATGTCCAGTGACTTATAACCAACTGTACATTTTTGTCAATGAGAACTAGTTTCCCAGAATTCTCTGTAAGTTACAAAACTGGATGTTAAATTAGAAATGCTGTCCGAACTAGTTTCTTTAAGTTGCGACCAGGAGGCTGTTGAAGGGTATTTGCTGATTGATATTTTGAAACAACTTCCTTGTCACTGCCCACATGCATGGCATGAGAGAGTCTACTTTTCACATGAAAAATGTCTGCAGAATATTTTCATGCAGTGCATTCCTGTTTAGAGACATATCCTCTTTTCTCATTTTATGATTAGTAAATGAAGAGCTGTGGAGAGTATAGAAAAGTTATATTATGGGAGCACGTGTTAGCCACAGTTTCGTGTAGTTTAGAGCACATATAGAAAAGCAATTACTTAATCCTTATTAGACAAGGGATTGCTTTGAGTTTGGTTGCTTTTCTAAGTCTGTCTTACTATGTGCACAGCTGTCTGTTCCAACTGCAGATGCCATAAAACACTTGTTATGGACGTGTGTTGCAGATGCAGATCCTTTGTGACTTTTTAACTTTGCTAGATATGATTGAATCCATTTACCACTTTTACCACTGTAGCTTACAGTAAATTAATAAATGTACTGCAGGCAAATTTTCATCATCAAAATTTTCTTAAATGTGCAGTAAGATGGACTGGAGATGATGTGATCTTTAATATGACACCATTGCACATAGAAGCATGATTTGATGACAGGAAAAGGACTGGCGTCCTTCTTTTCAGAGTTTGATGTGCAAGCTTTGTCATGAAAGCTAGTCTTTACAATGTTGTAACCATCCCTTTATTTCCCTCCATAGCTTTTCATTCTGCCACCTTGAGCAGTTTCTGCACCCTTTGATATTTGCAGTACTCTGTTGCAGTCACCATTTCTGGGATTCCTGCCTGCAGGAGCCTAATGTTCTGGCAGACTTCAAGAACTTTAACTTTCCCTCCTGGGTTCAGATGGCGTCCTCTGACTTAGCTGTCAGGGCACCAGTGGTGTAAGAGGGACATCTACCAAAGCCATCTTTGCATCTTTCTTGTAAACAGTCTTTTTGCGACTCTTTGCTTAACAGATCATTGACAGCTTGGTGTGCTGTCCTGCATTCAGATGTTTCAGCTGTGTGTGTCATAGGGGAATCTTTTCTAACTGTACTACAGAGTTTTTGCATTGTTGTAAATAATGAGGAGAGTGATAGGGACATGTTTTTTTCAAAAAGAGTAACTGTATGAATTGTGGCAAACAAATTTTGTCCAAGGAATTTTCATATTTCATAGCCTGTGATTTTTCTTTCTTTTTCTTGAACTTGCAGCACTCTCTGGGCAGTTGTCTGCACACTCGAATATGACATAGAGCCAAATCTGTTAAGGACTACGTCACTGAAAATAATGTATGTACCTGGTCCTGTGTTGCCACCACATCAGCCAGAGTCTCCAGGAACCTTCCCCAGAAGTGAAACCAGTCTGAAAAATCCCCCAAGTAGATGAAGTAGGAAGCTGACGACAGCCGTTGTGAATCTGAGGGTTTCCCTAGGTCCAATGACACTGGGACTGGAGAGGCACTTTCATAGCCCGCCGTCACGGAGATGGTTTTGCCCCCCCCCATGGAGGCTACCACTACATTGCTTTAAAGGGGCAATCCCAGTGTTTAAAATTAGCGTCAGAGTTAAGCTGACAGAAGTCATGCCCACTTCGACAAGTCATTTTCATTCCCACCCATAGTGTAATTTTACTTTAAATATCCTGTAAATCCACAGTTCGTCTTGCTTCAGCTCCCAGGTTAAACTAATCTTTGGATTTATGTTCCTTTCCGACTTGCATTGGATTAGGGAACTATGCCCCCGGCCTCCTGGCTCATATTTAAAATAAAGAAAGCTGTGATGAAGCAACATTAAGTTGTAAAAGCGCTTACCGTTTGTCTTCTGCAATAAAGTACAGTGAGTGATTTCCAGTGTGTAACTTTGGTGCCTTAATTTACTTTTGCTGTTATTGTGTGTTTTGGGCACCTCAGTGTACCTGCAGCCGTTTGGTTTTTGCATCTTCAGAAAGTCACTACACCTGTCTAGTATTCAAAAATCAGAATACAGTAAAACATGAAAGAAAGAGAAATATGATTTCCAATACTATTTGCCTGACTCGTATGCTTTCTATAGGTAGAAGCCATGTCATAAAATTGTTGTAGATGGCTAAGATTCACAATCAGCATGTATTAAAATATGAAATGAAAGAAACAAAAAACTGTGTTTACTAATGTTTTAAAAGCCTTGCATTACTGATGTGTTTTCTAAACTAGCAGCAACAGAAGGTCATAAAATGCCTGAAAGGCTACTTTTCTCAGTGGGTAAAATGCGCAGATTAAACTAATGAATGGCTCACAGGGAGAACTGTTGTCAGTACAACTGCAATTTGAGATGGAATTTGGCTAACACCTTTGAAACTTCCTTCAGGCACTCTTCCCTCAACCAAAGGTGAGCATGCTCAAAAAGGCAAACCTAAAATGTAAACAAAGGCTGAATCAAAACAAAAAATCCCTGGGACTGTCCCTTTAAGAACATCATCCCAGTCTGAAACCACCAAGATGTTGGTTGTCTCAGTTGGCATCCGCAAACTTACCTCAACCTAAACCAAGTGGGTGTTTGGTGTAGCCAACTTCCCAGGCTTCATCCAGTGATTTATTCTTCCAGGCTTAGGATTTCATGATCTTTCTTAAAGCCAAGCAGCTAGCTGTGAAAATCCCCGAAGTATCAGGGGCTCCTTCTAAGAAAAGTAGAACTGATCCTGCCTTGAAAGAGGATTTAGATGTCCTTCCATTCTCATGTTGCAGTATTCATAACCTTAGGGAGTTGCTGGTTGCAGCACTGGACATCCGGCCAGTATACCAAAATTTTAGAAGCTGGGGTACATGTGACGTAGCATGCAAGGTCCATAAACTGATATTGGCTATATCTGTGACGTCTGCACATACCCAGTTCAGAACCTTTCTGCCGCAGCGAGATTCAGACGTCCGATTGACAGTTCTGCAATCTGGCATTTGCTTGACATCAACCTTCCAATTTTCTTGATCGTTTACTGGCTGTCTGCACTAAGATAAGTACCCTTGTGGGATTTTTTTCTTGTTTCTTTGCTGTTGTTTCAGGCGTACATGCTTTCCACTAAGGGAAAGTGTGGTTGTGGTAGGCAAATCCCATATAAAGACACACATGAGCAGTGTTTATTTTGTCTAGGGGAGGCCCATGATTACAAAGCCTGTACCATTTGCCAATCCTTTGTTCCAAAAACCCTTAAAAGCTGTCCAGTGGCTTTAAAACTGTATTTAGAAAATCAGCGCCTCAGACGTTTGGCGTCCGGTATGGAAAGTGGAGCAGGCCACTCTGAGGAACCGCCTAGGAAGAAGGCCAAGAAACTTAGACCTGACGTCCTAGCTGCGCCTCAGTTGTCCGGTGAGATCCTTGAGGCGAATATCAGCCCAGGATCGCTCTGGACATCATATATTGCACAGCAACTGGAAACCTAACTGGAAGCCAGTGCTGCGGATACTCAGAGTACATCCGGTGAGGTTTTTCAACCATCAGAACCTGATGGTGAGGGGGAACCACGGCTCTTGGTTTTGGAGGGCCCTGCTACTACTACAGCCTTGCCATCTACTATTACGACGGCTCCTAGGCACACTTCTGCTCCTTCCACTCCTTTAAAAAGGAAGCAAAAGGAGAAACACACTTCTAAAGATCCTACTCCACCCTGGGAGACCTTCTCCCAAACCTCTGTTTAAGGCTTTTCAGGCTCTTCAAACCTGGATTCCCCAACCAGGCCTACCAATTGTTCCTCAGATACTGAGGAGAGGAGTCTTGCTCCTCAGATGAGAGTCCTTAACTTACTGCTCCAAGTTAGGCTCCCCAAAGATTTTGTTAACCCTGAAGAAGAAGAGTCTCTTACTCCTGACTCCCATGAAGAAGATTTCTTTTTTTGGAGATGCCATTTCTCTACTTAGGCAACATTTTAAGTGGGAAATGTCAGATGTCTGTAACAATAAAAAGAGATATTTCGAACTGTTGCAGATGGAGCAGCCCTCATCATCTGCAGTCCCATCTTTACTCCCAGCATTCCAGAATGCTTTCTCTGCTACCTCACAAAGCCCAGAATCACAGCCTCCTGCTTCTGAGAGACAAGACAGATTCTACAAGATGTCTGCCAAGGAGAGGGTTCTTCTAAGTCTACTGCTTATGCCTTTGTATTAAGGAGATTTTCATGGTTGAGTCTTCAGCCTTTGCCTTTGGATGTCCAAGCTAAGTTGTTGGATCCACCCTTGGACAACAAAGACCTTTTTGGAGCAGCCTTACTAAAGTCTCTACAGGAAGAAGGTAAAGACTTACAAAATTTAAAACATTTACTAGTCTCACCTGTCCCCAGATTTCATAGAAATTACCCCAAAGACCTAGCTTTGTCAAGAGGCAGTCCTCTCATCCCTCTACTTCTCAGGCATACCAGAAAAATATCTGCTCCCAGTCTTCTACCACCTCCACGCCGTCATCCTTTCGGAGGCAGCCAGCCCAAGACAAAGCTCCTCCACAGTGACTCTCCTCTCTTAAATAGTTCCACCCCCATTCCTAAGTCTTACCCTCTCCCTACCTTTCTGTCAAAAAAATCACCTCAGACAAGTGGGTGCTTTCCATTATCCAGAGGGGATACTTTTACTTGGTGGGCTACTCTACGCTTCCAGGGAATAACTCAACCCCCTCACAATCCGATGCCACTATTTCCCTCTCTCCTGAGCCAACTGCTATCTCAGGGGACCATAGAAAAAGTACCAGAGGATCAGTTAGCCAAGGGATTTTATTCAAGGATGTTTTTGGTCCCAAGAAAAGATAGCCCTTGGAGACACATCCTCAACTTATCCCACCTCAGTTTCTTCCTCAAAGTGCCCACTTTCAAAATGCTCACATTGCAGCACCTCCTTCCTCTCATACCTTAGCAAGTATTCTTGGCCTTACTAGATTTGAAGGATGCTTACTTACATATCCCCATCTTCCCACCTTAAAGAAAATATTTACAATGTTCTTCATGTTTCACTGTTGCAGTCATTACATTTGGGTTATCTGCTTGCAGGTAGCCCTCAGTCAGCCTGATTAACAAAATCTTGGGTCCTGCATTGGTTGCTGTCCCTTCTTCCATGACGTCAGGGGTACAAACATGCAGCCGATGCCATTACATCAGTCTTCCTTGCCGTGCGGTGCCCGAAGCAGAAGCAGTTCGCAAGTGCTGGTCGGCCGACTCCTGAAATTTTCGTTTTTGAGTTTCAGAACCGAAGTCTTCAACTAAAAGCCAAGTACCCCATTGGGGAAACTTTTTCTTGCTCTTAACCGATGTCAGTAAAAATGAATAATTGCATTACTTGTGGAAAGCAAATACCTCATAAAGATTTTTAATTCGTACTGTATTCCTTGCCTAGGACCAGACCACGACATACCTCGCTGTCAGTTTTGTGCCTTATTTAAACCACAAACTATCTGTTGTCAGTATATTTACGCTTCTAAATATTTTGGTGCTCAGTTCAATTATCCTGATATGTCTTTGGTCAGCCATCCGACTACTGACATTCCGAAAAAAACACAAAGATAAAAACAGAGACAGGCCGCCTAGGTCCAAAGCTGCTGACGATGCTTCTCCTAAGCCAGTCACCAGTTCGCCGGTACTCAGTGAGGTGCTTTCGCAGCCCCTGATACCCGCTACTTCTGATTCGCAGGCCTCTACTGAGACCCATTTGGAGTCCGGTATGTCACAAGATGCTTCAACTGTGGAACCTGCAGATGTCTCTACCTTGGATGGGTCCGCAGCCACTGTGCAGGCACCGGCTTCTGAGCATGTATTCAGGCCTACTGACTTGCGTATTAAACCGACACCATCTTCTTCAAGGCCTAAATCTCGAACCATGCCTAAAAAAACTGATGCCCAGACCACATGGTCAGGACTCTATGCCTAAAAAACAGATAAGAATGGCTGACGACCTTATTACTTTAATCAGGGGAATCCAACCTTCCCCATCTGAGACCTAGGGCTGAGTTTGTTTATGATACTTCCAACCAGGATTTTGAATTTTCTATTTCCTCTGATGACCAAGATTTACCCTTATCTACCTATGAGGATTCTGATGCTGAGGACTCCATTCCCTCTGCTTCCCCCCAGAGGATTTCTCTTTCGGTGAAACCTTGCATACTCTTAGGGAGCATTTTCGTTGGGAAAGTCAGGATTTCTCTGATTCTAAAAAGAGGCTTAGGGATTTCTTACTCCTGCCCCAGCACAGGCCTTTAGACATACCTCCTGTATTAGACATTGTTGATGATGCATTTGCAGACTCTAGCTTGGCACCTGACCTGCTCCCAGGAAACCTGATAGGTATTACTCTCACAAGTTCCTTTTCATAAATTCTGCTGTGGATCCTGAAACCATTTCACAGGGGCCTAAGGGCATTAAAGCTACTACTGCCAAAAATCCTACCCTTTCTGATAGAGACTCCAGGATGTTGGATAGATGGGGTAAGAAGGTATACACTTCTGCAACTTTGGCAATTAGGGCCTTAAACTGCCCGTTTCATATGTTGAAGTATCAGCAGCATATTATTGGATTGCTTAAACAGAAAATGATGTTTCCTGATTGTGCTTGAAAATAAGGTTTTACAGAATTTATTGCATTCAGCTGAACAGGTTGGAAAACATACTTTGCAATGTGGTTTTGACTCTCTAGAGGCATCTTGCAGGGTTACTGTAACTGGGTCTGTACTTAGAAGGCATGCTTGGCTTATGGAACAATCCCTACCAGGTCATGTTAAAGCAAAATTACTGGATGCTCCCTTAAACCAGGACCACCTGTTTGGCAACAAGGCAGAAGAAGTTCTTAAAAAGATGAAAGAAAAAGTTATATCTATGCAAACTGTTAAAGATTTTTTACCGCGGTGGTGGTGCTGCGGTAGCATTGTCGTCTCACAGTTAGACGTTACCCGTTCGATTCTCAGTTAGAGCGTCTTCTGTGTGGCATCATGCGTGAATGGGCGTTCCTTCGTTGAAGGTTGTGTGTTAGGCCCGGCAAGCCAGTACGTAAAAATCTACTGCCAATCATTAGCGGACCGGACTTCCGCTGTGGCGACCCCTAACCGGGAAAAGCCGAAAGAAACAAACAAACAAACCTCCAAGATTTAGTAGGCATTGGCCTTCGAAGAATTGGTCCTTTCCTGCCACTTCCAGACCTTCTCAGTCCAAACCCAGATCCAGCAGAGCTCCCAGGCTGCAGTCCTAGGGTACACACATGACTTAGCAGTGGGGGGGGGGGCTCCACTTCCACATCTGGGAGTAATAAGACTCCCCCCTATGGTAAGCTGTCTCAATGGCTTCCTTTTAAAATTTCCAAGCACTTATCAACTGACTGCCCCTTTGGGGGCAAAGATTGCTCTTCATGCAAAGAACTGGGAACTCATTAACCAGGACAAATGGGTTTTAAATAGCGTCCCAGGGATACAGATTTCACTTCCACATGTTGCCAACACCAAGCGGGTGGCCAGACCTACCCCCAAATTAGTGGGCAGAGGCCCAAAAACAAGTAGTTTCTCTCTCAAGCATGGGGGCTATTCAATTGGTACCAGAAGAGGAAAAGGGACAAGGTTTCTACTTGAGACTTTTCGTGGTACCCAGAAAAGACAATTCATGACGTCCTGTCCTGGACCTGTCTACTCAAAACACCTTTTTGGAGATTCCAAAATTCAAGATGCTGACTCTTCACCAGTTGCTTCCTGTGCTAGGCAAAGATGCCTGGTTGGCAACACTAGATGTAAAAGAAGCATACCTGCACATCCCAATCAGGGAATCTTGCAGAAGATACCTACGCTTCAAAGCAGGCTGCACGCACTATCAGTTCGCTGCACAGCCTTTTGGCTTATCTACTGCGCCCAGGGTATTCACAAAGTGCCTAGCTCCAGTTATTGCATTTTGCAGGCAAAGAAATATTCAAATATACCCATACCTGGATGATTGTCTAATTCAGGCAGAAAGCCAGGACATACTTTTGAATCACCTGGCCTTTGTACAAAGGGTTCTAACTTGTCTGAGGTACACCATAAATGAAAAGAAATCACACCTGGTACCCTGTCAACAAATGATATTCCTGGGAGCAAGCTTGAATACAACTTCCCAGATGGCTTTCCTCACGCCAGAGAAACAAATTCATTTGACAACCTGCTTCAAACAAGTGGCTACAAAAACCATGCTATCTGCAAGACAAATACTGCAAGCCTTGGAGTTCATGGCCTCATGCATTCTTCTAATTCCATATGCAAGACTGCATATGAGGAAACTACAGTGGTATCTAAAAAGCCTATGGTGTCAACATTCTCAGGATCTAGAAGCAATGATTCCTATCGTACCTTGCCTACGCCTAGAGTTCCTTTGGTGGGCAGAGGCCTGCCACCAAAATAAGGGACTACCTTTCACACCACCCCCTGCCACCCAGACCCTAACAACAGATGCATCAGACTATGCATGGGGGGGCTCACCTGGCAGGGAAGTGCATTCAGGGCAAATGGAACCCAAGTCAAATGCACCTGCATATCATTCAAAAAGAAATGTTAGCTGTACAGAATGCTCTGACAGCCTTCAAGGACCATATTCTTCCAGGACAACTAATGGTAAAGACGGACAATACCACTGTTATGTGGTACATAAACAAGCAGGGGGGTACACATTCTTACCCCCTCTGCAGACTAGCCATGGCATTGTGGAACACAGCCTTGAGCTACCAAGTGCACCTACAAGCTCAATTCCTGCCAGGAAAATTAAATACACTGGCAGACGGACTAAGCAGAAAACTCATGGACCCACGCGAGTGGAAACTGGAACCAAGGATTTGCAGCATGTTGACAAGCAAATGGAGGAGCCCGGATATAGACCTGTTTGCCTCTCCCCAGAACTACCAATTGAACAGCTTTTGCACAAGGACTCCCCACAAACAAGCCTGGAAAGTGGATGCTCTGTCCTTCAGCCTATGCCTTCCGCCCCTCTGCCTCTGCTTTCCAAAGTACTACTAAAAATCAAACAGGACAAACCAAGGATGATTTTGATTGCTCCAGACTGGCCACCCCAACACTGGTACCCCCTCCTGCGCAGTGTATCACGGTTGTCCCCCATGGCACCTGCCTCAGACTCCTTCCCTGTTGTCTCAGCAGGAGAACCAGATTCTGCACCCTCAGCTTCTAACACTGAACCTATCAGCCTGGCTAATTACCTAATCTCTCCTGTACCATCCCTCAGTAAACCTGTGATGGATATCATTTTACAGGCAAGGAGGCCTAGTACTAGAAAATATTATGCTAAAAAATGGAAAAGATTCTGTGCCTGGAACCAATCTCAAGGGATGAGCACAGCAGCGCCCAATTTACCTCAGATTTTACAATACTTAACTGAGATGCTTCACAAGGGCCTGTCTTTTTCCTCCATCAACATTCACGCCTCAGCCTTTTCAGCTCATTATAACACAGAACCCTCCTCTCTTCTCTCATCCACTGCTCAAGCAGTTCCTCAGAGAGGCCAAAAATTTGAGACCACCCAGGAGAGCTCCAACCCCAGCCTGGGATCTTAACTTTGTTTTGGAGAAACTCACTCCACCTCCTTTTGAGCCAGCTACTACTGCAGACTTAAAATTTATTTCTTTGAAAACAGCTTTCCTTTTAGCAATCACTTCAGCAAGAAGGGTATCTGAATTACAGGCCCTTATGGCAGTGGAGCCTTTCATCATCTTTCATGCGGACAGGATGTCCCTCAGAAACGATCCATCCTTCATGCCCAAGGTGGTATCCAGTGTGGCTTTTAATCAGTCCATTCATTTGCCAACCTTCTTTTCCCAATCCACAGAACAAAGGGGAATGGATACTGCATTCCTTAGATGTGCACAGACAACTTAGATTCTACTTGGACAGGACTAAACTTCAAAGGAAATCTGAACAACTGCTGGTGGCATTTGCTGCAGGGGCAGAGGAGAAGGCTATTTCAAAGCAAACCATTTCTAAATGGATAGGCCATTGCATTCATTTCTGCTATAAGCACCATGGAAAACCAATCCCACAGGAGATCAGACCTCACTCCACCAGGGCTGCATCTATCTCTACAGCCTTTCTCAGAGGAGTCCCTATCAGGGACATCCTAGAAGCTGCTACCTGGAGTTCTGTACATACTTTCTCCAAGCATTATCATTTGCCAATTTTCCCTAAATCCAGAGCTGGCTTTGCCACTGCAGTCTTGCAGGGCCTTATAGCTGGTCCTAACTCTATCTAAATTCCTCCTCCCAACCATAGCTTTGGGAATCTATCCAAATGTAATGATTGCAATAGTGAAACACGAAGAACATAGTACAGTTGTGTACACTTACCATAAATGTAGATGTTCGAGTGTATTCACTGTTGCAGTCCTGGTTACTCTCCCTCCAGCCTCCTAACTTCTTTTGGCTATACTTCTACTTTCCTTTACTATGCTTAAAAGCTTTTTGGTGTATTTTCTTTTTTGTTGGAGGTATATCATTGTATTTTTATATTTAATTGCTTCCATTAGGGGGGCACCTGACATCTAGGACAAGAAAAACTGATGTAATGGCGTCTGCTGCATGTTTTATATCCCTGGCGACCTGACATCATGGAAGAAGGGACAGCAACCGATGCAGGACCAAAGACTTTGTTAATCAGGCTGACTGAGGGCTACCTGCAAGCAGATAACCCAATTGTAATGACTGCAACAGTGAATACACTCGAACATCTACATTTATGGTAAGTGTACACAACTGTACTTTTCTCAGTGGGTTCATCACATTTTCAGTTCCCTGCATTGCCCTTTGGCCACTCCACAGCACCATGAGTATACAGAAAGTGCAAAGCCCCAGCCATTGCACAATACAGACGGCAGGGCATACACATTTATCCCTACTTGGACGATCTTCTTATTCTGCACCAGGATCTGCTAGCCCTGTCCAAACACCTGGACACGGTTTGCAACTTTCTACAGAGTCTAGGCTACACAGTGAATTGCCTAAAGTGTCAAATGACTCCTTCCCAAGACCTGGTCTTCCTGGGGTGCAGGATACTGACAGAATTGATTTCAGTCTTTGTCTCTGCCCATAAAGTGGAATTTCTTTGTCTGTTCTTTCACTCTCTGCTACCTCTTATCTACCTTTTCAGCCAGGGAATTTCTCAGGATAATAGAGTACATGGCCTCCTTGATTCCCATGATCTCTCAAGCCAGGATGCACATGAGGGTGTTTCAGTGGTTCTTGAGAAACTCTTAGAGCCAACACTCTCATCCCTTGGAAACAAAACTTCCTCCTCTTCCCTATTTAAAAAGGGAACTCTCTTGGTGAGTTGCCACCATTACCCTCAATCAAGGGGTACCCTTGCAGATTCCCCCACCAAAAGAGCATCTGTTCACAGACACATCAGATTTAGGATGGGGAGCCATCCTTTACCAAGCCAGCATTCAGCCCAAAGTACAGGGAGAGTGGACCATTCAAGAAAGGAAGGACCAGATCATCCTAAAAGAGCTAGAGGCCCTATCCTTGGCTATGCAGGCCTTCCAGGACATCCTTCTGCCAGGCACCCTGAAGGTCATCACAGACAACATGACTGTCCTGTGGTACATAAACAAGCAAGGGGGAACAAAGTCGTACCACCCTCTGCAATCTGGCTATACAGATATGGACCCTGTGAGCAGCACCTCAAATTCATTTGCAGGCAGTTTACATCCCATCAGAAGAAAATGGGATGGCAAACACCCTCAGCAGAACCTTGACACCCTCCCATGAATGGATGCTTCACAGGGAGGTATTTCAGGATCTAATTCACAGGTGGGGTAGTCCTCGGGTAGATCTGTTTGCCTCCCCCCAGAACAAACAGATGCCCTTCTTCTGCACAAGGCTCCCCTATCCACAAACATGGAGGGTGGACCCCTTCTCCTTTTCATGGGAGGGAATGTTCCTCTATGCCTTCCCTCCTTTTCCTCTAATTCACAAAGTCCTCCTGAAAATACAGAAGGACAAACCAAAAATCCTGCTGGTGACTCCCTTTAGGCCAAGACAGCATTGATTATCCCTACTCTACCTCTTAGCCCAGGACAGTCACCACAGGTTACCTCACCACTTTGACCTACTCCCACAATTGCCTGTTGAATTTCTAAGGTGATAGCCTTTTGCTGTTCCTTTCATGGAAGGCAACTGAGTTCACCTGTCAAGGCCCATTCCACCAGAGCAGCTTCCTCTTCAGCAGCCTTCTTCAAGGGTGTTGATTATGCCTCTATCCTAGAGGCTGTAACTTGGTCTTCTGTACATACTTTTACCAAGCATTACAAATTGGATCGGATCTCCAGGGCTAGAGCAGGGTTTGCTAGGTCCATCCTGCAGGGTCTATGAGAATAGAAGGACATGTAATAGTTGTGTAAGAACTTACTGTAACCATAGATATCCTTCTCTTCCATATTGCAGTATTCAATCCCACCCACCTACCCCCTTGTTTCTTGGACATACTTATAACACTGTTTTGGTGTGCCTGGGGAAATTTAGCTTGGGGTCTTTCTTCCTATTCCTGGTGTCACTCTCTCGCAGCCATTTACTGAATTAGGTACGTGTAGACGTTACAGATATAGCCAATGTCAGGTTATGGCCCCTGCATGCAACTTTGCACATACCCTGGCTTCTAAAATTTTGGTATATTGGCCGGATGTCCGGTGCTGCAGACAGCAATTCCCTAAGGTTATGAATGCTGCAACATGGAAGAGAAGGACATCTATGGTTATGGTAAGTTCTTACGCAACTATTCTTTACTCCAGATACAGAAGAGAATAAGCTTGCCTCTGTGAGTCTGATGTTCTCCTCTACATTCTCTTGCCTTGTTTTTTGAGTTAGACATTGAAGACACCCTATCCTTTCCTTCAGCACTAGATGCTCGTATCATTTTTAGACACCCTTCATAGAATAAAAGAAGAATTTCAGTGGGATGTTAAGAAATACTCTGAAGTACAACTGAGATACTGTTTCACCAGCCCATCAAAGTTCTGTATGACACTCTTGAGCTACTCCAGATCCAATTAATTATAGGTAAAATAACTCTCCACATCATAAATAGCTACAGGTCCCCTACCATGAACCAGGAGAAGCACACTGCCTACCTGGACTTGCTAGAGTCGCTCAGTATACAGACAAACACCTTGGTCATAGGAGATTTCAATTACCATTCCATCGAGTGGGTGACTGACCTGAGCACAAACATGAGGGCTATGAGGTTCCTGGACTTTAATTTACATGCCCAATTGGTCTGCACCCCCACAAGGGACTCAGATGTCTTAGACCTAATGCTCACCAACATGGGGGGGTTACTGCACTACTCCCTATGTTCTGCCCTCTCTAGCAAGGTCAGACCATAAATCTGTCTTGTTTGAAGTAAAGGTCAAACCTGACACCTCCACAGAAGTATTAAAAAAAAAAGAAAAAAAATTCTCCAAAGCAAACTATTGCCTACTAAGCAAAGGTATAAAAAGTTTCAAAGCCCCTGCCAGCATAGCCAATAGTGCCTCCTATGCAGAGGAACACAGAAATGCCCTGTACAGCCACTTAAACAAAGACATTGACTCTGCTGTACCAAACAGGAACAAAACCAGATCTTCCCCAAAAAATAAGCCACCCTGGTGGACTGTAAGTATAAATATGCTATACAATAAAATAAATAAACTGATTCCTAAGAACAGGAGGGAACGTACTCAACAGAGGAAGAATACCTTCCACAGCTTGAACAAGCAAATCAGATATCTTGTTAAGTCTTCTAAGGCTAGCTGCGAGTCTGAATTAGCATCCCTAACTTAAAGATATTCAATTATAAGGCATTCTTTAGCTATGTCTGAAACCTAAAAGCGAATGCCTAGCTTGTGCCGAACTTATAGTGGATGGCACCACTCACACCGAACCTGAGGAAATTGCTAACCTGCTAGCCAACAGATTTGGGAATAACTTTACCCCGTCCCCACCAGACATGCCCCAAAGCATTCCTGGCACCACTCTATACTGAGCATCTCCAATGAACAGGTCATACAAGCACTGTCCAAGACCAAAAAAACAGCCTCTGTGGGAACAGATAACATCCAAGGCTACTTAATAAACAATGTAAAACAAGACTTAATGGAACCACTCGGCACTCTCTTTAACCATAGTCTGAGAACTGGTTTTGTCCTGGCAGAGTGGAGAACAGCACCAGTAATCCACTTGCACAAAGGGGTCCATCATCTGACCCTGGGAACTATCAACCCTTAAGCCTAACCAGCCGTATCTGCAAGGCCATGGAAAGAATCATCATGGACCTTATCCACAAGGACATAGGCAGCCGTCAAACCCTTGACCCAACCAAGTTTGGTTTTGTCAAGGGTAGATCTTGCTTGTTAAACCTACCTGATGAGTTTGAGAATGTCACCAAAGCCTGGGATGAGGGCAGAACACTACATACCACCTATCTTGATTTAGCCAAGGCCTTTGACACAATCCCCCATTCAGGTATCATAGAGAAGCTCTCCCAGCATTAACCCATAAATTACTAGATGGGTAGCAAACTGGTTTCACTGATGGAACACACACTGTCAAAGATGGGGAGTCTACCTCCACCAGTAGACCAGTTACCAGTGGGGGTACCACAAGGATCTGTGCTGGCCCTCTGTTGTTTGGAATCTATTTCTCTGATGTCCAGGTGAAGGTAGATGGCCTGTGGCTTACTAGGTATGCAGATGACTGTAAACTGGGCAAAATCATAGATTCCCCCAACGAAGTTAACATATTACAGAAAGGGCTGACACAGACAAATGATTAGTGCTAAACTCGCAGACTAGAACTTAATGCAAAAATATGTCTCATTATCCTCTTTGGCAAAGAAGTAGCCTCTGCTAATTATGATATAGATAGCACCCGTCTAAGCTCAAACTCAATGGTGCAAGACTTGGGAATACAGGTTGATAGCAATCTAAACTTTGATCACAATGTGTCCATAGTGATAAGAAAAGTATTCTACATTGTGCATCTCATAAGTAAGGGCATTGCATCCAAGACCAGGGAGATTTTAGCTCCAGTCTACTCGACCCTTATCAGACCACTAATTGAGTACAATGCTCCCTTCTGTATGTACCTTACCAGACACTTGCAGCAACTGGAGAGACCGCAGGAGTTTCTAATCAAGAGAATCCAGGGCCTCCAAAAACATGACATGCATGTAAAGACTGAAAGCCCTGTCACTGCGCTCTGTATCATACAAGCTGCTGAGAGGGGACTTGTGCCTGGCCTGCAGAGCAGTCTCGGACCCTGCTCTAATGTTGCATATCCTCAAATCAAATGGGACAAAAATAGCTTGCTCCAGCATCTCAACCTAGCCTGTGACATTAACAGAACATGCTGGCGAGGCATATATCACCCAGTGTTTGCCACTCCTCTGGAATAATCTCCCACTCCATGTGAAGCAGAGCTCCTCAATGACCATATTCAAGCTCAATCTTGACAACTGTATGGATGAATGTAAATTCTCCCCGGAGGTGGCACCTATGTCCCTCATGGACAGGTACAGTCAGTGCTGATCACAGAATCACTCTGGTAGCAATGATCATCTAACTATGTTCAATAAGGATACTCTGGTTATTACACAGCTAGGGTTGTAAAGCCCCTAGTAGCCTAGTAACCTCCTATGAACCTATATTTTCTTGGACCTGACCTACCGGTGTAGTGTGCCAGAGGTCAGTCTTGCTTTCCTAGACAACAGGCAACTTAAGACATTTTGTTGAGGGGCAGCAGCTGTATGACCTTTGAAAGTCGATTCCTTATCTGTTTCATTGGCAGATCTATATCTCTGCACCTTCTCTTTAATACTGTTAATCCCCAAGGTATTCCTGATGATAAAGGAGGACAAAGCAAAATGCTTATAATAACCTTCTTTTGTGCCAGGCAACACTTGTTCTCCCACCTAAGTCTAGAAAAGGTGGAGCCAATACTGTTATCGCAGTGTATGGACCTCTTGACACAAATGAGAAGTCCTTCTTATATCAGAACCTCCCAACTATAAAGTCGACTGCATGGATGATAAAGCACTCATAGGTTCATACTAGGCTATCTGCCCTAGGGCATTTATAAGCCTAGCCAGAGTGTGTTTGGCTTTCGCCACCCATTTTAAATTAATTTTGCTATGCCCTTTTTCGAGGTTAGTATACTGTGCCTCTGTCTAACAGTGACACAGAAGTGATACCCGGGGTAAACCTACGATCTCCCATCCACTCATCAAGATTCCTCTTGAAGAGAGTCAATGAGGGCCTCTGCCTAACCTGGACTGGGATTTTATTCCAGAGTGAAGGGAGCCTCTGGGTTATGAATCTGTCCCTCCAGCATGTCCTATTTATTTCAGTGCTGAGGTTCAATTCTCTCGAGCGCATAGCTCGATGGGATTTGGATTTTCTGAGGTGTGCAGCATGTCCATTAATTCCGGGTTGGACATGGCTTTATACGTCAGGCACAGATCGCCTCTGAGCAGGCGGCATGCCACTGAGTAGAGCTGGAGTTTCTTTAACCGGGCAGCATATGGCATCTGTTTGAGCCCTTTGATCCTCTTGGTGAGGTACTTTTGGGGTCTTTCCAGTTGCTACAGGTGTCTGGTAAGGTACATCCCAAAAGGGGCATTGTACTCAATTATGGGCCTGATGAGGGATGAGTAAAGAGGCACGATGACCTCCCCTGATCTAGATGTGAATCCCTTCATGATTAGGTGGGCTATATAAAATGTTTTTCTAACCACTTTGGCCACGTGGTTGTCAAATGAGAGATTGCTATCAACTTGGGTCCCCAGGTCCCTAATTACTTCTTCCATACTTAATGGATTACCACCGATGTGGTAATTTGTGGGCACTTTGTTTTTGCCAAAGGGGATGACTATACACTTTTTGGCGTTTAGCTTGAGGCCATTGTTCTGGCACCAGTTGTCTGTTTCTATGAGGCCCTTTTGTAGGATGCTTGTGGTGGCTGGAGAGTCGATTATGGCGCCCAGTTTGCAGTCATCTGCAAACTTGGTCAGCCACAGTCCTTCCGTGTTGGCCTGTACCTCCGAGAAATATATACCGAACAAGAGACGTCCCAGGACTGAGTCTTGTGGGATGCCACTTGTAACTGGTTTGGAGTCTGACATGGCTTCAGCAATTCTAACCATGTGGGTTCTGTCCTTGAGCCAGTTTGCAACCCATCTAGTGACATAGGGGTTTATATTTAAGCTGGTGAGCTTATCTATAATGCCCGAGTGGGGTATTGTATCGAAGGCTTTTGCGAGGTCCAGGTAGGCTGTGTGGACCACCTTCCCCTCGTCAATGGCCTTGGTGACTGTTTTAAAGAAATCAACCAGGTTTAAGAGGCAGGATCTGCCCTTAACAAAGCCGAACTGGGTAGGATCCAGCGTCTGTAGGTTTCCAATATCTTTATTTATGAGGTCCATGATGATCCTTTCCATAGCTTTGCAGACGAAGCTAGTCAGGCTTATGGGGCGATAGTTTCCAGGATCCGTTGAGGCACCACCTTTGTGGAGAGGGACCACTGTTGCCCACTCTTTGGGTACATATCCTGTAGTAAGGCTGAGATTGAACAGTAGTTTTATGTTTGGGTTTAGCTCTTCTTGGAGTTCATGTAGGACACAGCCCGGGACACCGTCTGGTCCCATTGATGCTGTGTTTTTTGCTTTGGAGAGGGCAGCTCTTACCTGAGCATCTGAGATGTCAGGGGGGCAGCACTCTGCTGGGATAGATATTTGCCCTTTTGGTTGGGGGGGGCAGAAGTTTGCGCTGAACCTGTCAGCTAAGATGTTGGCAATGTCTGTGGGTTCGGTGTATTTTTTGTCATTTTGGACTAATTCTGAGCATATCTGGGAATTCCCACCCAGGTTCCTAACATAACTAAAGAAAGCATTGTGATTATCCCGAGTGTCCTGTGCAATTTATCTCTCGAAGCTGGCCTTAGACGATTTTATGAGTGCCCGTAGTTTTTTTGCTAATACTGATCAGAGATGCCTTCCCTTTTTGGGATTTTGCTCCATCATGTAGTAGCTTCCTCCTTCTATTGTATAGTTTATTTATGGTTGGGGTCCACCAGACAGGACGTCTGCCTTTGGAGGATTGGGTCTTGGTTTTATTTGGGATTGCATGATCCATGCATTCCTGAAGGTGTTCATAGAATGCGTTTACAAAGGATTCTGCGGTCTGGGCCGTATTTTCCACAGGCCCGGGGGCTTTGAAGGATTCCACCTCTGTTTTGAGGAGTGTGAAATTTTCTTTAGAGAAGTTTTTCACTGTGGTTTTCAGGGCAGGGGGTGGAGTCGGGAAGTGAATATCCAGTGAGATTAGTTTATGGTCTGATCTTACCAGTGAGGGATACACTTCTGGTCTGGAGCATAGAGTCCCCATGTTGGTGATGATCAGGTCCAGTATGTTTTCCCATCTTGTGGGAGTGGTAACAAGTTGTTCCATAGCATTTGAGTTTATAAATTCTAGGAACCTTTGGGCTAGGGTGTTGGAGCTAGAGTAATGCTCCCAGTCTATGTTTGGGTAGTTGAAGTCGCCCAATATAATGGTGTTTGGAGAGACCTTCATATTTTTTCAGTGTTCTCAGGAAGGCCGAGTGGGGTTCCTGGGTTTGGGAGGGTGGTCTGTAGCAGGCTATAAACTGGAAGGCAGTTTTACCCACTGTTAGTTGCACATGGATAGTCTGTGATGCTTCATGCTGTGCCACCAACCTGGAGGTGTGGGTATCTTTGACGAATATTGATACTCCCCCTCCTTTTGTGGTTCGGTCCAAGTTTTGGGGCCGAAAAGCATGGTATGAGGTATAACCTGGTAGTGCTGGGGTGCTCTCGGGAGCCTTGAACCAGGTTTCTGTTACTGCACAGATATCGATGTTCTCTATGCTAAGGAGAGTTTTGAGTGCGTGCATCTTGAGGTTTAGACTTCTGGCGTTGAGTAGCATTACTCTTAGTTTCTTATCCCTTGTGATACTTATGGAGGTGGGTTTGCCTTTTGAGCCTTGCCTAAAAAAGGCACTATGAGGGTAGCAAGAGCCTTTGCCAATATCCGAAAGCCCAGGGGTGACAGGTGCAAGCCGTCCCTAGCGAAGCATCGTGGCTTGTCGAGCATGTCATCCCAGGCTGACAGGCATTGGATCCCCTTTGAATGACACCAATACTTAAGCCAATTGTTGAAATTGATCATCTTGTCTTCATATTGTGGCATCATTCTTGGTGAGGGTAAGATGCTACTCAAGGTCAGGGTCATACCGGCCTGGGCTACATGCTCAGAGAGCTCCTCTATGTCTCATTTCATGTAGTCCAGGGAGGTACGTCTCAGGTCATTCACACCAGCATGGACAGTGACTGAGTCATATTTGTACTTGCCTTGGAGTGACCTGAGTGCTTGTGTTATGTGGCGGATCCCAGCGCCCGACAGGCAACTCACCGTGACCTTCTCCTTGTTCAGCCTGGTGAGCGGGATGTCAGTGTGCTTGATGATAGAGTCGCCTATTACAAGTGTATCAGGTGTGTTGTTTAGCCTCAAGGGCTGTGACTGTTCGGCACACTGGCTTTGTGAGCTATGTGTTGCATGTGTTTTGTTTTGGGGTAGTGGTTGCTTGGGTGTCTGCTTTGGAGGTCTCTGCTGCTTAGGCAGATTTTTATTTAGAGCCTCCAAGTATGTTTTTGTGTGTTTATGTGTTTGGTTTGCTGTCATGGTAGGTCTATGTGAGACTGGAATTGTAGTGAGTGTGGTTTCCTTCTCCTCCTGACTGGTTTCGCCAGTACTGAGTTGAGAGAGCTTAGCCTCCAGTATGGCTATATGGTTGCATCTCTCACATGTGTTGGAATTTGTTGGGAGGAGGAGAGGGTTGTCTGTGTACATGATTTTTTTTAAAGTGAACCTGTGTGTTGAGAGACAGCCTTACAAGACTATCTGCAAATATATAGAGCTGAGTATATTTTTCTGTATTATTCTGTATTATAGAGCTAAGTTGTTGCTTAGATATCTGTTGTCTTAGTGTTCTGCAAATATACAGAGATCAGTATATATTTTTTTGGTTTTATAATTTGCACTCTGATTCCTCACATCTCTGTTGAACCTCCCCCCCCACCTCATTTTGGTTTCTATTGCTTGTGTGTTGCACTCATTTCTTCCAAACACAAGTTGTCAAGGGACTTGTTTCATATGGTGAGGGAGGCTAGGAAACCAAATGCAAGGAAGTCATACCTAAGAAGGTAGAAGCAATTCTCATCTGGTGCTTGCTAAGAGATCTGTTCCCTAATTCATCCTGTTCTAAGCTATCTGTCACACCTTTACAAATGCAGGCTATCTTATGCCAATTTGAGGGACCTGTTGTAACTTTCTCAGCTTGCCTGACTTGCGACCATCCCATGTACTCTGTGATGCCAGACAATCTGTTCAAAAAGGGAGTACTAAATCTCCAACCACCCAAAAAAGGAAATGACCCCTTTTGGAACCTTAAATTTGTATTAAGAAAACAAACCCTGTTACACTTTGAATCTGCTGCTTCATTTCCCCTAAAGTACCTTTTCTGGAAGGTACTGTTTTTGATGGCTTTGATATCTGCTAGAACAATTTGAGTGGTAAGCCTTTCAGTGTAAAGAATCCTTTTTAATGTTCTACAAGGACTGAGCGTGCATACCAAGTCTGATACGTTCAAGCTGAAAGTTTTACTTGTAACTTCCCTTGCCTCAAGCCATTCGCATTTTTATGGTTTTTCCAAATGTACAGAAAAAAGGGGAGGCAATTTTGCATGCTTTGGATATGCATAGGCAGCTGAGATTCTGTCTAAAAAGAACTAAGGGAATCCCAGAAAAACAAATCTGCTTTTTGTATGCTTTGCAAAAGCCAGGGAAGGGAAAATGTCATTAAGCAAACTA
The DNA here is from genome assembly GCF_019279795.1 of Protopterus annectens. Taxonomy (NCBI): domain Eukaryota; kingdom Metazoa; phylum Chordata; order Ceratodontiformes; family Protopteridae; genus Protopterus; species Protopterus annectens. The sequence continues at coordinate 60,354,000 of NC_056731.1, forward strand.
TCAGAATGGGTTGCCTGCTGCATTGGGTTTTGTTACTCTTTTCATAGAAAACTGGTGCTAGGCCATGTAATGGCACATTCCACTATAGCCATGGCAAGTACCACAGCATTTCTCAAATTGGTTTATAAAAATTCAGTTTTAGAAGCCACTAGGTTTTATGTCCATATCTTTTCTAAGCATTACAGTCTGAATTTCACACTCAGGGACTGGGTGAGTTTTGACATTGCCATTCTTCAAAGACCGCTGACTTGATAGCCCAGTCAGACTCAGCTATCCACTCCTCCGTATGCTGTGGGTGTTTTTTTCCAGAAATGCCGATTGTAACATTTGACTTTTAAGAAGGTAGTACAGTTGTCTTAGGAATTTACAGTTATTGTTGATATTTGGTACATTCACTGTTGCAGTCCCTGTTCCCTCCCATCATCCCCTGTATTGTCCTGCTTGGGCATCTAAGATTTAGGTTGGGTACCCTCTTTTCATTATTTCCCCTACCAGTCTTCTTACATAGGTTCATAGGTGTGTACTAGGCTAATGGGGGGGGGGGGGGGGGTAAAGTTAGCACTGAATCTGTTCGCCACTGTATTTGCAATGTCTGTTGGCTTGGTATAGGAGATACCATTGTGCAGTAGCTCAGAGCAAATCTGGGTATTGCTGTAGAGATTCTTTGCATAACTATAGAAGGCCTTGTGGTTGTCTTTACTATCTGCTGCATTTCTGTTTTCATAACTAGCTTTAGAGGATTTGATGAGGGATCTCAGCCTTTTGCTGAGGCTGATAAGGGAGTTTTTCCAGTCTTGGGACTTCACCTTATTCCACATCAGTTTCCTCCTCCTGTTGTAGAGTTTGTTTATGGCAGGGGACCACCAGATTGGCTTCCTTTTTTTTTGAGGAGAGCATCTTAGTTCTGTTGGGTAGGGCGAGCTCCATGCATTTGTGTACATGTTGTACAGTGCATTGGTGTAAGATATGGCGGTCATGCAACTATTCTCTTTTGCATGGGTGCCGTGAATTTAGCCACCTCTGTCTTTAGGAGCCCAAAGTTAGCTTTGAAGAAGTTTTTCATGGTAGTCACCTTTGTTGGGAGGTGGGAGGGATGTGGATTTCCAAGATGATTAGCTTGTGATCGGATCTAACCAGGGAGGAGTGGATTATTGGTGTAGAGCACTGGTCGACCATGTTAGTAATGACCAGGTCAAGGATGTTGCTACCTCTAGTGGGGGTAAGAACGAGTTGGTCCATGGCATTGGAATTAATGAATTCCAAAGTGTTGGACAAGTGTATTGGTACATGAGTAGTTTTCCCAGTTAATGGAGGAGTAGTTGAAGTCGCCCAGTATGAGAGTGTTAGGTTGGCCCCTAATATTCTCCAGGGTGCTTAGGAATGTGGAGTGTGAATCTTTGGTCATGGTTGGGGACCTATAGCAGGCTGCGACCTGAATCGCTGTCTTACCCAACGTTAGCTGCACCTGAAGTACCTCAGATGCATTATGTTAGGCTACTAGTCTGGAGGTGTGCTCATCCTTTATGAATATGGAAACACCACCGCCTTTGGAGTTTCGGTCCAAGTTCTGGGGCCGAAAGGTGTGGAATGAGTTGTAGTCTGGTAGTGCAGGGATTCTTTTTGCTGGCTTGAACCAGGTGTCTGTTACAGCACAAATGTTAATGTTCTCCATTTTTAGGAGTACCTTGAGTGAGTGCATTTTGAGATTTAGACTTCTAGCGTTGAGCAGCATGACCCTCAAATTGCATTTGTTTGCAGCTGTAACAGTGGTAATTTGGTCTTTGGAACACCACCTAAAAAAGGCACTATAGGGGTGGCTAGAGCCTTGGCCAGTATCCGGAACCCCAAGGGTGACCAATGCAGGCCATCTCTGGCAAAGCATCGAGGTCCGTCAGTCATGTCATCCCAGGCAGACAGATACTGGAACCCCTTAGAATGACACCAGAAACTTAGCCAGTTGTTGAAATCGATCATTTTCTGCTTGTACTGTGGTATCATTCTGGATGATGGTAGGATGCTGCTCAGGACTAAGGTCTTATCCGCCTGAGCTACATAATCCGAGAGCTCCTCCATGTCTCTTTTCATGTAGTCCAGGGAGGTATGTCTCAGGTCATTCACACCCACATGCACAATGACAGAGTCATATTTGTACCTATTGTTGAGGGACCTGAGTGCGTGCGTTATGTGGCAGATCCTGGAGCTGGCAGCTGACTGTTACTTTCTCCTTATTCATCATAGTGAGTGGGATATCAGTGTGCCTCACTATCGAGTCACCTATGACTAGTGTGTTGGGCATGCTGGTTTGCCTCGGGGGCTTTGGTTGAGTGGCACACTATTTAGGAGAGTTGTGTGTCTCATGATTAGTGTTGTGTTGTGGTGGTTGAGTGCATTTTTGCCTTAGAGGTCTCTGCTGTTTGGTTAGATTTTTACTGAGAACCTCCACGAAGGTGGGTGTGTGGTTTGTTTTTATGTGAAGGCAATCCTGGTGTGTGTTCTGGAGGGCTATGTGTTCCATGTGGTGTGGTGCAAGTGTTAACCTTCTCCTCTTGACCAGCTATTCTGGTCTTGGCTGGAGATTGCGTTGCTTCAAATTTGGATATATAAGTACATTTCATGCAAGTCTGAGTGTTGGGAGGTAAGAGGAGAAGGGTTGTCAGTGTACATGAGGCAGTTGCTACATTGCCTCAGGATGCCCAAGTTCACCAGGTTAATAGGGGGAAAGCACAGGGAACTGACTTTTAGACATGCCTGAAGGGGTGGGCATTAATAAGTATGGGAGCTGGTTCCTTGTAGAATGTTTAGTGCTAGTAGCACTTTTGTGTACTACAACAATTGCTACAAGAAGTCTGGTAAAGTGCTAAACTAACATGCTAGTAAAAGTGTGGGAGAGGAGAGAACTAGCAGATCTAAGGGAAAATTTGAAGAATAGACTTTGGCACTGCTCAGAAGCTTCCAAACAGTCCTGGATACAGCAAATCTGTATCTGGACTAGAGTAGTTACAGGAAAGGTGGGAAACAAGCGCAGCAAAACAGGTAGGATCTTCTAGGGTAAACACTTCTCCCTTAGTACAAGACTGCTAGCTCCAGTTTTGTGTGTGTGTTTGTTGGGGCATGTCAAGTTCCTTGGGCAAGAAGGATCAGAAAATGGTGTCAGCCAATGTCCATTTTATAACAATGCTGCCCTGACAGCTGAAGTTTTTTTTTTTTTGGGGGGGGGGGGGGGTCAGCTTTTGCCAGGAGAGGGGAAATTAAGGTTCTGGAAGTTGGACTGGATGTTAACATGCTGCAGGCAGAAATCCCAGAAGTGATGCCTGTTACAGAGAATATACTCATATATGTGCAATTGTGGTACGTTCCTGACACAAATGTGTTTTTATTCTGTTTAGGCTTTAAAAAGCCAGTCAACAGCAGTGGCAGCCACAGTTTCAGCAAATACAGTCTTGTCATTTCTATACTCCTACAGGGTGCTAGTTTTTATATGCCTTTTTTTTACCAGGTTACTCCCACTAGTCTAATGATCTTTTTTTCAGGGGAGTTCCAAGGTGGTATTTATACTACAAGAAGACATTTGGCTGGGATGTGTGTGAACTTTCCTTACTCTTTTTGATAGGTGCTGTGGGATCTTTTCCATCCACCTGAGATAGGCACCAGTTCAAGCTTCTACTTTTCATTCTTTTAGTTTTCAGTAGATTAAATATGGCCATTAATAATGACAGTAGAGTGAAGACTGATTCACTAAATGTGAATCTGATGCAGCTGAAGTAGCAAAAATGTTTGAAATAGCAGTTTCTTATTTGTTTGTTAACCAGGGTGGTGGTCTGATCCAAGAATATGCCAGTCTTTTTTGGGGGTTAGGGAGGAAGGCAGTTCCAAGACAGGACCTGTATATCCAGACAACAATTGGCTTGTTAGTTTGTGTGTCACTATTTTGTCATCTTTGAACATTAAGCCTTTGGTACAACCTGGATTCAAAAGTTGGGAAAATGCTCTAAATGTATTTCAGAACATGCATAACCCAGTGCTTCTGGTAGCTCTGGCTTAACTGAGTTATTTCCTAAATGTTTATTACTGTGCTTACTTGGTCAGGAAAGGTGTGTTGAAAGGATGCAAGGCAAATTAAAGCTGAACAGCAACACAATTTCTTTCCTTAATCAAAAATTCTGTTCAAGCCATGATTGGATGAAAAGGTTGTGTAAAAAGAAAAAAAAGTTTAAAATGCACTTCAGAGCTTATAGGAAGATATGGCTTCTTGAAAAAGTTGGAGTAAAGCACAATTTGAGAAAAGGAAAAAAAATTGATGTGCATAGCATGGGAAGCCCAAGATGGAGGGAGGGATGATCAGAGGAAGAGTGGAGGGTTTAGTTTGTGTGTGTTGGGTGGTTGAAAAAGTAGGCCTAGGATGCCATTTCACCAAAGTCCAGACCTGTATATAGAGTTCCTGCAATGTATCATTGTTGCAACTAAATTCCAGTATCTGTAAATGTCCCTTTGTGAGATGGGCCAACATAGTGTGGTACACAGACCTATTGTAATTAAGAGCATAGTAGCTACAGGTCAGTCAGTTTGCACCATGAACTAAAAGATTGCTTAGGAAGGGGTATCAGCGATAGGGTGATACGTAGACTGGAAGTGCGTAAGGGGCCCCCAGCTTAACATCTGCTGGGGGCCCCCAAAATGCTAACACTGGCTCTGTCTGCTTGCATAGAACTTCAGAAATAAGGAAATCCTATCAGCTCTGTATTGATTATTGGGATATTAGAAAAGACCAGCCAGTGTCCAAAATTACCTTATCCAAATGGCTTTCACAATGTATATCCTTCATTTACAATTCCAAGAACAAAGCCCTTTCTAACCCTGTTAAGGCACATACAACTAGGTTGGTAGTCGCATCTGAGCCAGTCAAGCTAGGTTACCTTTGGATAATATCTTTGTTGCAACGACATGAGCAAAACCTCATACCTTTATTACTCATTACAAAGTGGAATTGGCCTCTAGGAGTAGAGCCTCTTTTGGTTCTATAGTTCTGAGGAATATTCTTCCATGAGCCACCCAAGAATCAAGTAGCTTGGGACACGGTTCCATCAGTGAGAATAAAAGATGAGATTGACAACAACACATAAAGAAGTTATGTACTTACCATAATGTTCCATGTGTGTTGTCCATTTTTACCGTTATTTTCATAACCCACCCTCCATACCCCCTGCCTATACTCCTGGAAGACCGTGTAGTGCTAATTGGGTATCACAGGACTCTATAGCCTCAGAGATAACCTTTCCCTGTTTATCTAGTAAAGCAGGCAATTTATATGACTTACCTGAGGGACAAACAAGATTTGAGGAAGTTAGGGAGTTGCATTATGGGTAAAGGAGAATGCCCACAAGCTTTGCTGAAGGTCTCAAGCTTTTGAAATGGCTGAGACAGATCTGATGGATTGGATCCGACCCCCCCCCCCCCCCCCATGAGTGAGAATAAAGGTTGAGATGGACAATGCACATGAAACGTTATGGTAAGTACATAACTTCTTTTTTTCCCTCCTTCATTATGTTTCTTTATCTTACACCAACAATCTGCCATGCATCACATTTGAAGTTTAATCCCATCCCCACATTAAAACCAGACAGGCACTTCTCTTTCACCATTATAAAGAAAGCTTACATTTACCACATGCACTAAACTCCTTTAGTTGCTGAAGACAAATCTATTTATCATGTTTGGGGGGCGGGGGGTATCTTCTTGGGAGCTAACAGATGAAAGTGTGCCTGAACCTTGACTTATGAGAAAAAATCCTTGGTTGATAAAGGCTTCTTAGTAAAAATGAATGTATCATCCATATTACTGCTGTACATTTTCAGATTTTTTCCCCCCTGGAAATTCAAGAGCAGCTTTTATATCTGTGGTGTGTAAGCTTCTCAGTAACAAGTCTGTTCATTGCTTCGGGATAGGACAGTTTGTCTTCTAACCAGCTGCATATAAACTCTGTTTAGATAAAGACAAAATAGCATTAGTCCACAGGTTGTCCACCCATTGGAGAATTCAGGAACGTTTTTTTTATTTGTATTAGAGAAAGGGTCTTTCTAACAACTTCCTCGGTTATGAAAATTTCCTTTCACAAGAGTCACTTTTTTCATTATGATCAAACCCTTTAGAATGACATGGAAGCTCCTTTGTGCAGTCTCTTTTATGCTTGGATTACCAAGTAGAACATTTTCCATGTGGTCATGAAATAAATAGAGTATTATGACAAAAACTGTTAATGCTTCATGAAGTGCCTGATGAGCTTGTGTTATGAGATGTGTGAATATACTGGCACTTGTGACTTGTTGCCACTGGCTTTTCTATAGGTGATCAGCAGCAGGGCATTTAAATTATCTTTGATTTAACTTCTTGGATATTGAGTAAAGCAACAGAATGGTGCACCTGAAAACTTAGAGAAACAGTTCAGAATGATGGCTCCTGCACTGCCGTATTTTCATACTTAAGTGGTGTTTTTTTCTAGGACTTTTTATGGTTCTGGCAGAAGAAATTCTGTCTGCCCCCATTGCTAGAAAATGTGTATTCTAAAAGACCATAAAAATCACAATTTTAAGATTCAGATCTGGGCTCAGCCTCAGCAGTAGGAGGCCATCGCTTCAACAGAAGGCTGTCTCCTCATTTTTCTTAAGTGCATGTGTGAACCTACTTGTTAAAAAAGATATCCCCGCCATCCTCCAGCTTAGTACTTTATGTTGATGTATAACCTCCTTGTTTAGGAGGTTTACTTCATTCTGTGCAGAGCGGCAGTAAAGCAAGTGGTATGTCTTAGCAGAACATTTACTAATCTTTATTTCTGTGTGCATCTCTAAGTCCTTAGAGTAGTGCATTCTCATTTACAAGGTGGCATTATTTTGCGTAGCTCTTCAGAGCAGTTCGTATAAAAAGATTGCCTGTTCTGAACTCAGTGGCAATGCATCCATAAAAGACAGGGCAGTCTTCCCATCATCTCCCCTTTTGCTGCTCATTTATTTCTTTCAGATGCTGGTTGGAAGAGTATTGAAGAAAGTCTGACGAATTAACCTAAGCCACAAAAAAAGGAAAATATAACTTTAATTGCTAATAAATTTGGCTAAGGAAGAAGAGAAAGTGGAATTGTTAACTGAGATGCTGTTTAAGATGCATAGACCTTCTTCCAGATCTCTCAGTACTCAAGATGTCTTTCTGCAACTTTTGTCCATTTTTGGTATCTGTACTACATGTCAGTGCTGTCTGCTTTGAGTGGGCAGCATATCCTTTCCTACTTTTAGTGGTGGCGTCCATGTGGCTAATTTACATAAAAAGGAGCAAAAATGTCGATTGTCCTGTCCTCATCGTTCTTGTTTATTGTACATTAGGATGGTCTTGCTACATTGGGATGGTGTTGATGCTGCTTCATGGTCCTTAAAGACGTCTTCATATCAAGAGCTTTCTTTTCTTCACCTGTTTTTTTATTAAAGTGAGGGTTTTACCATTCTCCATATTATCACTCTAATGTGCATTGTAGTGTGATGTTATCAGTTTTGTTGAATTTTTACATTTTTAAAGTATGCCAATGTATTCTGGCTAGAAGATGACCAACAAGGTCACAGACATCCAAACCACCATTCTACATAAGCTGCTAAAGAACAGCCTGAGTATACTTCGGGAAAAAAGAGGAGTCCAAAAATTAATTTATGCATTTAAGCTGCAAGTTTGAAACCTCTATTCTGAAAAAAATGTCATGTGTAATATTTGAGAGTAATAGCTTTTTGTCAGAATGACTGACTGAAGGGAGATTTACTTATACTGAGGTTAGTGGAAGACCAATTTCGACAATTTATAGGGAAGGTAGGAAGAGATGAGATAAAATGGTGATGTATAATTTACCCACAGAAAAGCCTTTGCCTTGGAAATTTGAAAATTAGAAGTGAAGTGGTAAAGATTTGGAAGGTTTTGATAAAAAATGTAAAATAAAAAGGGGGGGGGGGGCTTGCTAGTACAATATACTTGGAAGAATGTTGTGATGGCTCTGTTACCTAAAGAGGTTAAAGACCCTTCAGGCCTGGCTTCATATAGACCCACTTCAGTTTTAAACCACACTAGCTATTAGAATGGAAAAGGTGTTGCTCAAATTGATAGATATTGTTCATTGTGGTTTTGTGGAGGGGTGGCAAACATTTCTTAACATTAATAGAACAGTGATGATCCAGAGGAAACAGAGTGTAAGAAAACAGTGCTGTTGGTGGCGGTTCTTGATGCAGAGAATGGTTTAGATAGAGTAATTTGGGATTTTGTAATAGAAGGCTAATGGTAGCTTTTGTGTTTCCTGGTAGAGTAATAGAGTAATAAGGTGGCTATATGAATGCTGGCATGGTTCCTCTCTGCAGCCTTGATTGAGCAGAGGAAACAGGTTGGGACATCCTCTTTTACCACCATTATTTTTCTTTATATTTAGAGCCAATGTCAATGAACATAATGGGTTAATGAATTAAAGGCTATAACTGATATGGTACGCAAGAAAAGTTAGCTTTATTTGTGGATATTATTTCGTACTTGATAAATCCAGAAAATACATTTCAGTGTTGTGGGGCATATTGAGAGAGTTGAAAGTCTTTTTTGGGATGTAAAAGAAATGAAGATAACACAAAAGCTATAGTGATAAACTTTGCATGAATGGGTTCAACAATACCTGTATTTATAGGACTATGATAAGATGAAGTGTTTATATGTAAGGATTAAAAAGAATTATTTACAGTTAAGGATACATATTTATAGTCCTCTTAGTCTTACATACAAGGCAGGCATTATTTTTATGCAGCAGTGAAGAAGTTGTGGATGACTGTTTATTTATCTATGTATCTGTCTGTCTATCTGTCTGTCTGTCTATCTATCTATCTATCTATATATCTATCTATCTGTCTATCTATCCTTCATTGGCAGAGTTAGTCCCACTAGGCTAGTAGCATCTTTTCAGGGGAGACTCTGTGGTATTTCTGCTACTAGGGAAGTTTTTCCTGGGCATTGGGGAACTTCCCCAACATTTTTTCAGTAGATACCATGGGATCTTTTACATTCACCTGAGTTACCATCATGTCAGTCTAATGGGACATGCAGTAACAAAATCCAAGCTATAAACCAATTTGTTCTTCCTGTCCTAACTTGTAGTTTTGGAGTGATTGACTGGCCCCAAAATGTGTTGGATAGATAGGAAAACAAGAAGGATGCTTCATGCTCACCATATGATTTATAAAAATCAGTGCATGCCAAGGTTATATATTCCCTATTCCAAAGGAGGGATGAGCCTCCTTGAAATTGATTACATGTATAGATCTGCAGCCTTGGGCTTCCATACACATCTGCTGACCTCACAAGACCCAAATGTAATGAAAGTTTAGAAACGTGGAGAATAAATCTAAGATGACTTTGCTTAATCTAGTAGAAGCATATCAGTGTCAAGCAGGAATGGAAATCAAACCAGAAGTAGATAAAAATCAGGCAGGAACTGAATGTGCCAAAAAACAAAAGAATATAAGGTGAAGAACCAGATGAGAATTCAAGAAATATGGAAAATGCATAAATATAGTTGCAAGTATAAAAAAACTTCTGGAAGAACCTCATGTTGATAAGGAGCAAACACAGGAATGGTTAAGGAGAGGCAAATTCAAACCAAGAGATGAAAGGTTAATATTGGTGGCCCAAGATAGTGGGCTTACGTACATGTTTGTTTACAACATCCACTGAACATGTGGGAGAAAGAGACAAATTAGGATGTTATGTAGTCCAATCTCGCCTACATTCTTACCCGTGGGTTCGGAGCCAAACCTTGGCTCTGACTCGACCATACTCTAGCTCGAAGTCTTTCAATTGGCTGGGCTAAGTGGTATCCCATGCTGCACTGCTCCCTTTCCCCAGATCTTGTTTGCCGCTCGTAAAGCTCAGATGTGGTCTCGCTCTTGGCTGTGGCTAAGTATAACTTTTTGTCTTCTTGACTAAAATTGTTACTCCAAAAGCTATTTTCATAGCTAGGCGTGTGTGCTGTTGGTTTGTGGAAGCTTTTTTGTGCGACCTTCATGGCCTTTGTCTTACTTTTTGTCTTGGTATCCCGTTAGCTATCTCCCAATGGGCTAGGCCCGTTTCAGTTAGAGGACCTTGTCCTCCCTTGGTTATCTGTTTACCCTTCTGTGTTCATTTTGGTTTTTACGTACCTATCCCTCTGGGATAGGGCCGTTTAAGTTAGAGGACCTAGTCTTTCCCCTCGTTTCCTGAGTTAGAGTTCCTTGTGTGGTGTCTGCAGTTTATTTTAGCTAGTTCCCACCCTTTGTTGCTGGTGTCTTTTTTGACTGTTGTGTTGTATCTAGTGTCCTGTCGACCATGTCCAAGGGTACAAAAGAACATAAGCCTTCTGGCTTTAAGAAATGTGATAAATGTGGTTATAAGATGTCAATTACTGATGGGCACTCTGTGTGTGTTTATTGTTTGGGGGCTATCCACCTTCAGGAGTCTTGTGCATTCTGTCATGCATTCAGCCCTCGTGTTCTTCAAGAAAGGAAGAACAAACTAATTCTGAAGGGACTACTGAAACCCTCCTTCGAGGAAGATTTGGAGAGGTCTTCTAGTTTCAAGTCCTCTCCCTCTAAAAGATACAAAACATCCAAAGCAAATAAACGATCTCTGGCTCTGTCAGTATTATCAGAGGCTCTGGAGAAAGTTACGAAGTCTACTGTGGCATCCTTGGCTCCACTGTCTTCGGTGCCGAAGAAAGTTTGTGAATTGACAGAACCTACATCGGCTCCCAGCCTCTAGGAGACTGAGATGGAGATACTAGCTCGGAGCCGGTCTCCAATTTTAGGACCAGTTTTCCTCGCAGGTCTCCTTCAGAGAGGAGGTCTAGATCTCCTACCTTGTCCTCTAGGTCCTCCAGGACACACTCTGATGTGGATGTGAATAGAGTGGTGCAGACACTGCTCCAATCACTGGTGCTGGCTAAATTGCTTTTGGCTCCAGCCCAGTCGGCTCCGGAGCCCGTCACCCACCCATCCATCATCAATGGATCCTTCTCCGAGCAAATATCAGCCTTAGGAGCCAGAGAGGTCGGCTCCATCTGATGCTTCTAGGTCGGCGCCATCTGATGCTTCTAGGTCGGCTCCGATAGCCCATCCTGGTTTATCGGCTCCGATCTCAGCACTGACCCTGTCGGCTCCATCCACGGGGTCCAGGACTCATGGTTCCTCGGTCAGACCCGAGGGGAAGGTCTCAGGATGCCCTTTGGCTCCTAGCCTCCCTCTCGGTGCTTCGGCTTGGGTGAGCCTGACCCTTGCTTCTGCTTCGGACCTTGTCCCTTATTCCCCGAGGTCTTCCACGATTGGTCGATCTTCGGAGCCGGGGGACCAGCTTTTAAGGTCATGCGGAGTGTGGTGGCCAGGTCCTCAGCTGCATCATACAGCACTGACACTCTAGCCCCTCCAGCTCCAGTATCAGTCTCTGATAGCCCTCTATCTTTGGACAGCGGAGATCCAAGGCCTCAGGATACCTCCATGAGTGGTCCCCAAATTTCTGAGGGCCCCCCAGAGTTTTTGCCTGAGGAGCCACCCAGAAAAAGAATGTGCAAGAGGAAGCACATAGACTCCCAGGAAGAGTCTCTCATGTCAGATACCGACCTCGAGGAATCAGAGGGGTCCCCCAAGTCATCCTCTGAGGATATCTCTTTCTCTGATATCCTAGAGATCATGAAGCAGACTGGCCCTCTAAACACCCTTCCAAGGAGGAGTCGGTGTTCCTGAAGGCCTTTGGGGCTCAGCCCTCCGCCTCCTGGGTCTCTCCACCCTTCGATGAACTCCTGGATCTGGTTTATCGAAGGGTGTAGGGAAACCCCTGACACTGTGGAACCAGTCCCAAGGAGACCCAACAAATTTCTGTCCACCCCCGCTGACAAAGAGTTTCTCACAAAGGGCGTTCTAGTAGATGCCATGGTGGTGGCAGTGGCCACCAAGAAGGAACTGGCTGAGACTTCATCTAACGTCCATCCCCCTAACAAGGAGTCTAGGACCATGGACTGGTATGGGAAGCATATGTTTTCTTCAGTGGCCTTTACTCTGCAGTCGCTGAATTACTTGTCACATTTTACATGGCTCCAAAGAGATCTCCTGAAAGAGCTTGGAGATGCTCTGCAGGGTAACGTTTCTGACATAGTGGCTCAGAAAGTCAACGCTCAGATGTCTACCCTAAATTCTGTTGCTAACTAATCTGTTACGCAGCCGAAGGAGCGAGTAGGGCAGCGAGTTCTGGAGTTTCTCTCAACAGGCACTCCTGGATGCACCTCTGTAATTTCACGGAGGCCTTCAAGTCTACATTCACCAATGCCCTGTTTGATCGTTCCTCGTTGTTCGGAACCAAGGTGAAAGACACTCTCACTAGGTGCGATCAAGAGGGAAAAATTCTGTCTGCCATGAGAGTCTATTTTTCATGCCTTCTAGACGTTATCCCAAGGTCCAGAAGAGTGGGAAAATATGGTTCAAGAAATCGCAGAGGTTTTTTTCATGATGCACAAAGTGATTCCCTCTCCAGAGGCAGGGGAGGGGGTGATAACTCGGGTAGATGCCGCCCTAGAGGCAGAGGAGGCCTGCGTAACCAGGGAGACTGTGATTCCTTTTGTGGTTCACCCTACCAGCGCTCCTGATGGGAGGCCCGACTGTGCGTTTCCGGAGCCAGTCAGGGGTCGCATTTCACTATACCCAGAAGCCTGGCAAGACATTACCCAGGACCAGTGAGTATTAGAAATAGTTTCCGGAGGATATCACATTCCCTTCTCTTCTCCCCCCCCCCCCCCCACCGATCAAAAGAATCCCAGATGTTCCACCCAATCAAAGGGATTCTGCAGCTTCAGAGGTTATAAAGCTGCTAGAAAAAAGAGCCATCCAGCATGTCCCTTCAGACCAGATCAGATTAGGGACTTACTCCAGATTCTTTTTGGTGCCGAAAGAACAGGGGACATGAGAGCCATCTTGGATCTCAGCCATTTGAACTTCCATGTGAAGAAGTCCAAGTTCCGAATGGTCATGTTGCAATCTGTTCTCCCATTGTTGGGAAAAGAAGTGTGGATGTGCTCCATCGACCTCAAGGATGCTTACTACCATATAAAGATGGACAGGGCATCCAGAAGTCATCTACGCTTCCGGCTGGGAGCCAGTCATCTTCAATTTCGTGCCCTGCCCTTTGGTCTCACCACAGCTCTCAGGGTGTTCACCAAATGTATGGCAGTGGTGACGGCTCACTTGAGACGTCAGGGATTCCAAGTGTTTCCGTACCTGGACGACTGGCTCCTTTCTGCCACCATCAGGCATCTGCTACTGCAGACCAGAGATGGCAGTATCAAGCTGTGTGAACAATTGGGTATCACTCTAAACTGGGAAAAGTCTGCCTTGTTTCCCTCGCAGCATGTCACCTTTATAGGCGCTGAGTTAGACACCGTGCTCATGAGGGCGTTTTTACCAGAAGAAAGGATTCAAGGTTTGCAACAACAAGTATACACGTTGCTCCCTCTGAAAAAAGTGAAGGCAAAAATGGTTCTCAAATTGTTAGAGATGATGGCTGCAACAATTATGCTGGTTCCTCTTGCGAGGCTACACATGAGGCTCCTTCAGTGGCTGCTCTTTGCCCAGTGGTCTCTACAACATCTTCCGCTTTCTCATCTCCTAATGATCACAGACAGGTGCAAGCAAGATCTATGCTGGTGGCTTCACACCAGCAGCCTCAGTGCAGGAAAACCCTTCATCCCATCCCCTCCTGTTGCCACAGTGACCACGGATGCCTCCCAGATGGGGTGGGGGGCATTATCTCGGCAGGACAGTCCAAGGCACGTGGCAGGAACATGAGATACATCTGCATATCAATATCTTACAGATGAGAGCAGTGCTACTAGCGTTGCAAGAACTTCAGAGCTTTCTTTCTCTCGGGACAATTGCGATCCACTCAGACAATATGTCGGTGGTATGGTATCTGAACAAACAGGGAGGAACCAAGTCATATCCCCTTTGCAGAGAGGTCATTCGAGTGTGGCAGTGGACAGTTTCTTCCCAACATTTTCTTGTAGCAACGCACATTCCGGGGAAGTCCAACGTGATCACTGACAGGCTGAGCAGAGCTATTCTGATGCCTCACGAGAGGTCCCTGAACAGTCAAGTTGCGGAGCAGATTTTCCACAGATGGGGTCAGCCTTGCTGCGACCTATTTGCCAGTCCCCTCAATACCAAGTGCAGCAGCTACTTCACCCTTATCCCCCCACAGGGGGAGTCACCCAGGGACGCTCTAGTTTACGATTGGCCCTCCGGTCTACTTTATGCCTTCCTGCCGGTTTCTCTGCTGACAAAGGTTATTCAGAAAACTCAATCCTTGGGAAGCAGAATGATTCTGATTGCTCCACACTGGCCTCGTCAAATTTGGTTCCTCTTTCTCCATCCCTATCTCATGGATGCACCCTGGATTCTGGACCCACAGCCAGATCTACTGACTCGTATGTCAGGGCAGTTCCATCCCTCTCTTCAAACCCTCCAGTTGACAGCCTGGCTACTCCTCTTCCATCACTAGTCAGGCTTCATCATTTTTCTCTGGAAGTGGTTCATATTCTGTCTTCTTCCCATAAGCCTTCGACCAGAAAGATTTATTCCAGTAAATGGAAAAGACTCTCCATCTGGGCTCATGCAAGAAAAATTGATCCTCATACAGCTCCAATTTCTTCAGTTCTGGAATTTCTCTCCATGCTTTTCAATCAGGGGTCAGCAGCCGCAACCATTAAACTCCAGTTGGTGGCTATTTCCACTTTTCATGTCGCTAATGAACCCAGTCTAATGGCGCATAGACTTTGTAAGGCATTCTTGAAGGGCACTATGCTGCTTCACCGTCCAGTCTTTGACCCAGTCATGCCTTGGGACCTAACTTTTGTGCTACAATATCTCACTTCATCCCCCTTTGAGCCTGCAGCTACTTGTGAATTGAAATATTTGACTTGGAAGACAATCTTTTTGGTAGCCATGACATGTCTCGGAGCTCCAAGCTTTGTCAATGAGACCACCTTACGTGATATTTCACAAGGACAGGGTTTCCCTCAGGCCAAGCCCTTCCTTTATGTCGAAAGTGGCTTTGGTTAGTAAAATCAACCAATCCATTGAACTGCCTGTATTTTTTCCAGAGTTTTCTAATAAGGCAGAATTTAGATTTCATCAGCTGGATGTTCACAGACAGTTGCGTTTTTGTTTACATAGAACGAAGGATCTTAGAAAATCAGATCAGTTATTTGTCTCATTTTCAGAAAATAGGATTGGGTCTCCTGTTTCCAAAGTGACCTTGATGGATCTCTAGTTGTATTTCCTTCATTTATGCCTCAGGTGGTAAAGATTTACCATTTAGAGTGAAGGCTCATTCTACCCGATCGATGTCTACATCTACAGCATTTCAGACCAGGATGTCTACTGATGGTATTTGTGCTGCGGCTACATGGGCATCTCCTCACACCTTTATTACTCACTACAAATTGGATTTGGATTTGGTATCTAGAGGCAGATCTTCCTTTGGTTCCACAGTGCTCAGGAGTATTTTCCACTGAGCCTCTCAGGGTTCAGGTGCTGGGAACGCTGTCCCACGGGTAAGAATGTAGGCGAGATTGGACTACATAACATCAAGACATTATGCACTCACCATAACGTTTGATGTATGTAGTCCATCTCGCCTCACATTCTTATTTACCCCCTCCTTCCCCCATCCTGGAGGACCTAGAGGTTAGGTCTGGTTTCAGTACTCATTTTATTGTTGGATTGTTCTTCCTTCTCTATGTGTTCTATGTATGGAGGGTGAGTGATTGAAGTTGCAGCAGACAAGATCTGGGGAAATGGAGCAGTGCAGCATGGGATACCTCTTAGCCCAGCCAATTGAAAGACTTTGAGCTAGAGTATGGACGAGTCGGAGCCGAGGTTCGGCTCCGAACCCACGGGTAAGAATGTGAGGCGATATGGACTATAGTCATCGAACGTTATGGTGAGTACATAACTTCTTGGAAACAGTCACACACCCTGTTGCTGATTGTGACATACTAACGGCAGAAGGACTGCATACTGAAAGGGGCAATAATGTAGCAAGACATTGGGACACAGGTGGACAGTAGTCTCTCCTTTGATAATCACATCACCACAGTAGTCAGGAAATCCTTCTATGTGGCACACCTCATCGCAAAAGGTTTTTCATACAGGAAAAAAAAGGTAATTGTTCCCCTCTACTCATCACTCATTAGACCCATTATAGAGTACAACGCCCCTTTTGGTATGTACGTCACACGACATCTACAACAACTGGAAAGGCCACAGAAATACCTCACAAAGAGAGGATTAATGGCCTCAAACAGATGGCCATACGCAGACTGTCTCAAAAAACTCCAGCTTTACTCTGTCGCATACCGCCTACTCAGAGGCGATCTCTGCCTAACATACAAAGGTATGTCAAACCCAGAGCTGTTGGACATGCTCCACTTAAAAGAAATCCAAATCCTTCCGAGCAACACACTCTAGGGACCTAAACCTTGTCACCACAATAAACAGAACATGCTGGAAGGATAGATTCCTGTCCCAGATACTTCCCATACTCTGGAACAAACTACTTATCTATATCAAACAAAGCTGCTCATTAGTACTCTTCAAGAAAAATCTTGATGATTGGATGGGAAATAGGAAATTCACCCCGGGGATCACCTCTGTGGCTCTGCTTGACAGGGGCACAGGAAAATAATTTTCTTGGGTAGCAAAAGCCAGGGTACTGTTTGCTAGGCTTCTATAGGCCCTAGGGCCAATAGCCTAATACCAACCTATGAACCTAAGACTGTTGCACTGGGCATTGTGTGAATATTATTGTATTGAAGTGGTTGAAAAATACTGGAAAACATGAGCCACAAAGCATCATAGAAAACAATGACATTTACATCACATGGGATCATCCATTGCCAACAATTCAAACGACAGATGCTAGAAAACCAGATATAGTGGTCCATGAAAAGAAGATAAAAGTAGCATTGATCATTGAAATCACCACAACCAGTGAGTACAGTGTCTTGCTTACAGAGAGACAGAAAGTCATAAAATATCAGGATCTGCAGGCAGAAACAGGAGCAGTGTGGAAGAAAGATACACAGTTCCAATAATAGTATGAACAATGGATCTTATAAATAAAAATCTACAAGCTTATTTAGATATGTTACAAGTACAAGTAACTCCATACAAATTGCAGGAGGAGTCATTACTGAGCACATTGCAGGTGCTGCAAAGAGCACTAACTGGCTGACATCAAAGATTTAAACAATACTAACTTCATGAACTTTAATAATACTTTGACTTAGGAATGGGGTCCATTCCCGTCATGGTATTAGAAACCCAAAACATTTGGAGAAATTAAAAAAAGGGAGAAACCTCAGTTTAATGTCTCATCTAAAAGATGACAAACACAGCATTGTAGCACCCTTTAATGTTGCACTGCAGTGTCAGCAATTCAGTCACCTGGAGTGGGAATAGATCCTACTGCCTTCTGGTCTTCCAGCACCAAAGGTGAGTGTGCTACTTGTTGGCCACTAGCACACAGAGTTGAAGGCACTTGTTTACAAAGGGAAGAGGGAAGACTCAAGTGAGTAGATTCTCCCCTTAGAACAAGGTAGTTTAATGTTACCCGATGTAGTGAGGCATTTTATAACTATTCAGTTAAAGCTAATATACGTAACTGAACCCGAAGGTTATAAATCCGAATGGAAAAGGAGGAGGAGGATTGAAAGAGGGAAATATTGAGAAAGAAAGTCTAGGATTTGGATGCAAGTCTTTATGGGAGATAACTATACAAAATGTTATATTTATAAAGCAGCAAATGAACTAAAATATTTGGAGCAAATTCCTTGGGAAGGGAAAGTAATACAGGCAAGGGAGTGGGGTAAGGCTAAGCAGAAGTTTTGACTGCTGGTTAGAGACCATCTTTATTATCTGAGACTGATAGTATAGGTGTAAGAATGGAATAGGAAAGTGCTAGTAAAAGATTAGCTCTGGTACAGTTTTTAATTGAGTGTAGAACAGAGGCTGCTTTTAAAGTATAATCAGTAGGGCACACAAAACATTGCACAATAACTATAACAGTAGATTAGAGGACAATTAGAAAAGATAAGTTCATGTCAACTGATCGACAGCTCTTGAGTACTGGATGAAAAAATGTCCCAGAAAAATTTTGCCGTACTTCAGAGGCAAGTCCCAGCTAAGATGAGTAAGGGAAAGTCCATCTGTACATGAATGTTGGGCGACAGCACCCCCCCATACCCCTTTATTTACATATACCTACTCTGAGGTTACAGAAGTGGAGAAAAAATGAAAACTCTGTCAGCAAAATTTATTTTGCCCAAATTACTTTGCTTATGTGGCACTTCATGGAACAGTTGTTTAGTTTTTTTAAACACCTTTATTGAATTATCACTTGTGATATAGGCAAACTTACATTTATAGAAAAGTAATCAAACCATATTGACAAGTTCACATTTATAAACATTGTACATCACATACATTGTTACATATCCTATAATCTAAGCAACACTACATGAATTACTCAGTTTCTGACATCTCTTAAACCTCATTCCTCCTCCAAAACATTATTCTGCAAGTATTGTTACCACAGTTTCCATATTTTTCTATATAATTTACTCCTACCTTGTTCTAAAGACCCCACTTCCTGTTCTTTTATCTCTGTTACAATATTCATCACTTCAAGTATAGTTGGCTTAGATTTTGATTTGCATTTTCTAGTATTTGCTTTTCTGGCAGCTACGAGAATTAAACTTAAAAAGGTTTTACTATATCTAGGTAATTCAGATACTGTTTCCTGGCTCAAAAACATCATTTTCTTAGTTACATTCATTTGCTCGCCCAGTATTTCTGACGGAGCACTCTGCAGGAAATTTTTAAAGTCTGCCATCTCATTAATGAAACGTTTATTGATCAACACATTGCTAAAAAGACGGAGAAAAGAGAATGAAAAGGTAGTTAACAAGGAACAATGGGAAGGCATTTGTAAGGTTCCCAAGCATTGCAACAAGTCCAGATGGTTTAGGATTTTTGCTTCAGAATGTTTGCATGGGTATTTTTATACCCCGAGTAGACCTCAACGAATTTTTTTGAGATATATAACAAGTGCTGGAGGTGTGATGGGTAAGATAGATGTACGTGGAAATGTAATGAGATAGCAGATTTTAAACATTTTTTGCAGAATACTTTGACAAAATGTTTGGGGAGCAAATGGTTGTAACTAAGAAAATGATTCTTTTGAGATGGGATATAGGATGCAAATTACTTAGACATAATAAGGTCTTACAAAGTTTTATGTCATTGGCTGTGAAAAAGTCAATTACTAGAAAATAGAAATCAAAAAAATATTGCAAGCATAATGGAAGTTATGGATACTGTAATGGAACTATAAAAGAACTAGAGGTGGTATCTCTAGGAGTGGGAAAGAAGAAATTTTGGGAGACAAATGGAATTTGTTGGAACAAATTATACAGAGTAATGTACAGGAGGGGGAGTGACGTTTAAAGGAAGACAGGAACTGAGCAACTGATATAATGTTGGAGTAGATAAAAATTGTTAAAAAGAAAACTTATGTGGACTATGTGGCAGTAACATTGGAAATTATTATTATGATTTGTTTTCTTTTCTTGTAATGTTTGCTAACTCATGTTATAGCTTAAAATGTGACAGTTTAATACAAATATTTAAAAAATGTAAAAAGGGTGAGGCAAGGCCTCAGTTAAGAGGTATATTTTAAAATGGGTATGGCTATTGCAAGTAAAGAAACAGCAAATTCTCGTACCAGATCACACATTCAAACTTATATATTCACACACACGTATACCTATCCCAACACAGAACCCCGTGAGTGTAATACAGTTCTAGAGAGTGACACAGAGTACAAATAACAATATAAAAAATAAATACATATATATATATATATATATATCAGGACCCTTACACATCCTAAACAACTTAAGACAGCCACAAAAGAGCACTTTAAAAGTCACTGGTCCTGCCACTGCGCTCTGCCTCTTTAAACATCCCCTACTTCTCATACCTTAATCTACTTTCTGCCCTTAACTCACTCTTCTCACTTGCTCTCTCTAATCTTCCTTGACTACTCTTTCTACTGTCTTCTAAAATCTATTAAGAAAATTGCCTCAGAGAAACATTCTATTGTAATTGTCTTGCCTTTATGCAACTACATCATGATAAAACTGAGTTTTTGTAACCCCTTACCCCAAAAACTATACTCATTTTAATTACATATTTCTTTTTATACATCTTGAAATAGTTATGCTATACTCCTGATTATTGACACTGTATAACATTGTTTTGCTACTTAATGCCTTGTAATAATCCTGTAACATTGCTGTTTAATGCTAATTTATAATGAAAATTGTATAATATGTTGGAGCTTTTCTCCCCGGGCCTCCGCTGAAAAAGGGCTGTTCAGCTCAGTCGGACAATCCTGGTCAACAAATATAAAATAAATAAATAAAAATATAAAAATGTGTATTTTTACATTGGTTGCATCATACTAAGTTTATCTGTTTAGCAGTCTCCAGTGGTGTAGAAGGATAAAGCCCTGTCTGTGGCCCAAGCGATCTAAGTTCAGCACTAGGTTGCTACTTAGGTGACACACCTAGTAGGAGCATTAGGTGTTGAAACTGTGGCGAATGAGCCTATGAGCTGCCACTGTGCATGTGCACATAGCTGAGTGAGCACACAAATGCATGCTCCATGCAGTGGAGGTCAAAGAGCCATGAAGGAGGAGATTGCCCCACTAGGGGAGGAGTAGTCTGCTCCTTAGGGCCAGCAAGCTGGCTTGATCCCTGCCCACCCAACTCTTGCTGTTATGGAAGACATGGTCTGGTAGGACTAGCCCTGAGGAATGAATGGACCAGAAGGCTCTCACCTAAGCGTACTGGGTCTTTATGCTTCTTGATGAATGGGCCAGTTGGGTGCAAGTAGAGGAAACATTGAGCCAGTCCGCTGGAGGTAAAAAAAAAAAAAAAAAATAGTTCTGTGTGTACTCTGCCTTCATCTATACTGTGGCTGTGCGATGAACCTTGTAGACATGAATATATTACAGCAGACCCAGCCTGTATGGTAATCATAAATGCTGTTATTGAAAACTTTATTACACAATGACTGTTCATTACTATTCAAAAATGAGCACACTGATTGGACACCCCAACCAGTATGCCCGTTGTAAATTGAGCAGATACCAATAGAAAAAGGTCCAGCTGCTGAAGTACCATTGAGCAGCCAGACTTTCTATTGGTATATGCTGAGGAACAGCAAAATATGGCAAAAATCAAGTATGTTCTACAAAACTAAAGAAACGTAAGCATTGCTGGTCTTCCTTTGTATCTCTCCACTGTCCCTCATGAAATCCTAATTAAAAAAAAATGGAGATTCTCTTTTTTTTCTGTTGCATCTCCTGTACTGCACTACACTGATATAGTGTGCAAGTGTGGGAATGCAGATCTCATAGGCATGCATATTTCAGCCCACAGAAGGCACACTGAAGAAGATGTAAGTGCTATTATGCAAAACATTTAAGAAAGGTAAGCAATTTCTTTCTTAATTAATGTCATGTATAAAGGCAGTAATGCACTCCTGTTTGTAGGTATATCAGGATTTACCAACAGCTGGCATTGTTTAATCATTCGGGCTTCACTTTTTTGTCAAACCACACTGACCATACATAAATCCTGATATACCCAAGCTCGGTAATGGATGATTGCTTAATTTTTAAATAATATACAGTTAATCATCCAACACCTGCAGGTGAGAAGATCTAAAGGACACATAATACAAATAACCATAAAAATCAGACATTTAAAATTTCACAAAATACAAGGAGAAAAACATGTTTGCAATAGATCTTCCAAAAGAGACTTTATGCAATATCCCATCTTGATGCCATAACACAAGTACAGTCATGCACAATAAATACAAAAATGAAGAAAAAGAAATTAAAAAGCTTAAGGCTGGAGAGGAAGAAAAGCATTTGCAAAGATGTGAATCCAGCCTAACAAAATGGCTGCAGAACATGGTCACTGAAACCTTGAAATCCCTGAAATAATTCAGTGACTCAAGAAAATAATAAAACTTAAAAGAACTGAAAATAAATTACAAACTTGGAAAGCTGTGCCACCAAAAAAATGGATGTCACTGCTAAATAGGAAAGCAGCACAGCAACCTAAAATGAATTTTAAAAAAAGTAAAAAAAATGTATAAGGAATGTAGTAAAGTATCTGCGTGGTGAGGTGCTGTAGCAGTTTGCATTATTGCTTTGTAAGTGTCTGGTTCCTGCATATGGGGTACCTTGTATGCAGAGTACATGCCACCCTTGTCTTACCTTTGTCTGCATGGGTTTTTGTCACATGCAATGGTTTCCTATCACATCTCAGAGCCATGCAGGTAGGTGAACAGGTAATCCTTTTCTGCAGTGAATTGGTGAATGGAAACCTGTCGAGGTTTGCCATCTAGCCAATGGAATTGGCTTTAACATCCCAGCGATTTTAAGTATGATAAAGTGGATATCTGAAAATGAATGACTTAATGAAAAATTTCTTCCTCTCAAATAGGTAGGCTGATGCTATAGTAGAATACAGTATAAAAGTGCATCTTACCAGATTTAAAAATAATAATAATCTTTAGATGCATTCTTACCTCATCTTCAAATCACCATCTTGTTACTCAAAGCTCTCTCATTTTGCAGTCATCCTGCTTACATACACATATATGACCAAACAAGCTACAAAATTGCTGGATGTTGCTGTAGTTGCTCTAGTTTGTCAAACCCTTACACACACACACACACACACACACACACACACACACACGCACACACATACTTAAACCTACTTCTGCAAAAGAGTACAAAAGAAAGAAAACGACCTAAAAATGTGATAATCCCTCTACTCAAGTCATTTTGGCTGTGTCCTACACAATGAAAGCAAAAGGCTTAAAAAATGTAAACAGGAGAACCTCAAATAAAAAAATAAACCCAAACTTTTAATAGAAATGTACTAAAAAAAACATAGATGTGCCTGCTAACCAGTACAAAAATGGAACTACTAAATTACCATCTGCCGGTGCATCTGGTAGAGTATGGCTTTTTCTGGTGGTGGTTGCTGGACTTTGTCATTTATATTGTTTTATTTAATCCTACTTTAACTTTTTTTGCAATTGAAAAGTTTACTGATTCCAAAACAAACCAGACATATTTTTACAAGTTGTACTGTCTTCTTGAAATGTGCTCTACTTTTTACCATTGGTAACTGTGCATATTTATCAAAATCACAAGCCCCATGTTAACAGTAGTTACATTAAAAATTTGTTTATCACCCAATACTGATGTTTATACTTTTCATTAACAAGCATAACAGATTTCTAGTTCTAAAATAATCTTTTTTAAATTTTAAGTAACTACAGAGCTTGCTGTAGAATCTGTTAATTTATAATTTAGCTTGCTTAATAACTTAATGTCTATAAAAAGAACAAAAAAAAAACATGCACTGTAAATTCATTCTCACTCATGCTTTCTTTGTCATTGGACCCTATTTACAGCAAATTACAAAAAGTTTATTTTCGAAACCTTACATACTTTCTCCTCATGCCACCTATGAACTGAATACATTATATTACAGAGTCCATTTAAGTCCTTTTCATAAAACTGTACTATCTCCTAAGTCTTGAAGCTGTGTTAACATATCTTTAGGGGGAAGAACCCTCCTACTATCAATAGTTTTCCTGCAGTGAGGCCATATATACTTGCCAATGCATCCAGCGGCTCAACAATCTTTTCTTGTTAGGAACTTGGGCAGTTACTACTTGAATTAAGGGCTCTGTTAAATAGATTATTATAATTGACGCTACTTTTCTACTTTCTAGTTATATTTTCCACTAGATGCATTACAATCCATGCCAATTCTTTCCTACTTTTGTGGTCCTCATGGGTATCTGTTTCAGTCCTTAGAACATATTTTCATAGTCAGAGTTATGTCAATTTATGTAATGTCTGAAGCAGTATTTTTAAGTCCGTCTTAAACTTTTGCATTTTAGGACAATCCTAGAATTTGTTTCTATTCCCCCCAATTCTTTCTTCACATCCCCAATGAATACCATGCATTCTGAGATGTAATTTGGCAAGTCTGTCTGGTCTATAAAAGTACTTGTGGAGGGACTTCCATGAAACAATTCGTAAGTCTCTTAGATATCAAACCCTTCAATGGCATCTAACACAACATTTTTCATACTCCCATTTCAGTTTCTTCCTCTACTATCCTGCCCCAGCTGGTCTGCAATATTCTACTAATTTCTGAGTGCCTTCCTGAATGCGCATTATGTACCATGGTGACTATACCCCCCCCCCCCCATAACTCCATTGGCTGTAAATTGCATAAACCATCTTACCAACTTAGGCCAGTCCCTGCCTTCAGTTTAAAAAAAAAGTGTACTCGACTAGTAATGTCAAGCATTGGTAGAGTAAATGCTCCCTAATTGTTGGCTGTAAGATACTTTGACTGTCACCCAGTTCAAAATACTTTGCTTACCATCATATGCACCCATACTTTTATTTGCATTTGCAAACTCCTCCACAAATTTCAGAAAATATTACTTCCTTCATTAGGAAACCAGCTCCACTTAGTAGAAGGTCCTTCTTCCAGTTACTGAGAACACTACCTGAGAATATTTTCCCATCTCTTTTTTTCATATCCAATACTGGTCCTCAGGGCATCTGCTTCCCCATGTTGCTTCTACCAGATCTTTATTGCCTAGTCAGTTATTTATTTTATCATCACCTTCCATACTGATGAATATGAATTAGAATGGCATCTATCCTAGAAAGATAATTGGATTGCTTTTAAGTACTTTATAAATTTAAGAGCATTTACCCATCCCATTTGTTAACAGAGAAACATCTAAGAGTTTCTGGGCTTTTCACTGTCTAGTCACTTTGCTTTTCTGGTCAACAGACAACTGAGAAAGTATTGGTCTTAAGCTCCATACAAAAATGGTTGAACAGCAAATACTTCCTCCCTGTACTGGACAGGCCTGTTTCTCTGTGTTCCCCTCCAATACCACTAATCCCTAGAGCAGTTCAGAAGTTCAAGGAGGATAGGACAGAAATTAGCCTAATTTGCTCCATTCTGGCCCAGACAGCACTAGGTTTCTCAAATGGTTCAGATGGCAAAGGATACCTTGTCACCATTTGAAGCATCTGCTTCTGCACCTCTAGAACTTCTCACATGAGAAACAGTTTTCCTGACAGCTATCACCTCTTTTGGGATAGTCTCTGATCTACAGGCCTCTATGTGCAGAGATCCTTTCTTGTCATCCCATAAAGAAAGTGAACCCTGCAATGAACTTCTCTTTTTTGCTAAAAGTCATTATAGAATTAGCCTTGAACAAAGCTATTCAATTCCCAGTCTTCTTTTGTAATCCACAGAGTAAGAGTTAAAGGATGCTTTAGTCTGTAGGTGGTCAGAGATGTTTGAAGTACTGAGATGGAAGTAAATGTTTTAGAAAATCAGATCAGCTTTTTATCTGTTTCTGCAGAAAGTAAAGATGACCAGTGAGAAAACAAGCTATTTCTAAGAGGCTGGCATGCTGCATTTTATTTTGCTGTAAAATCCATGGCAAGGCCTACAGGAAAGTCATGCTCCATTCGTCAAGGGTACTACAGGTACCACTGTATTCCTGAAAATATTTAGTGCCTAGGATATTCCAGAAGAGCCATGTGATCCTTGGATAACATCTTCTCAAAACACTACAGGCTGCACTAAAGTGGTTTGCTCACTAATCAGGATAGAATTTGCTTCTGCTGTCCTGACAGGCACCATTGAGTTCTTATCTCGAGTAGTGGGCCAACTCCCTCACCTGGACTGTGCAAGCTTTGTGAATCCTTCATGTAGATTTTGACTGCAACAGTAACCAACAAAGAACATAGTACAGTTGTTTAGTAAGCTTGTCATAACTGTAGATGTTCATACTATTCACTGCTGCAGTTATGACTATAAGGATGTTCTTTCTGCAGGCATCCCAGCTAACTGGCCTGATTTCTTAAGCTGTACCTTCCCACAAGGCTTTGGCTGACTCCTTCTAACTACCTAATAAGGATGTTAGTGGTATAATAAGGACATTAGGTTATGCTGTCTTCTAATCTGTCTTGCTGTGCAGTTTGATACCGTACGTGGCCACAATGTAGTCAGCCTGCATTCCAGAAGAATGATCGGTATCCCATAGTGGAGCTTTCTTCTAATTTTTGTTTTGCTGTACTGCTTACTGATTTCTGATAGTAGTACATATTTGGATTCTAATGTTAAAGTTAGTAATTATATTTCCCGTGGGAAAACAAATCCCCTACAGTGACTCACTCCCTTTACCTCTATTGCTGCAGACCAGAGCATGACCCTGACACTTGTCTTGATTATGCCAGTTTCACCCCACTAACAACTGGAAAATATCTAGATGTCACAAGGACTTTGTGTCTCATAAAAGGGAGCATGCCTGGATGTTCTTCGTGTTTCACTGTTGCAGTCAGTACGTTTGGGTAATCTGCTGGCAGGTTGCCCTCAGTCAGCCTGATTAACAAAGTCTTGGGTCCTGCGTCAGTTGCTGTCCCTTCATCCATGACGTCAGGTCATCAGGGGTATAAAACATGCAGCCAACGCCATTACATCAGTTTTTCTTGCCGCGCGGTGCCCGAAGCAGAAGCAGTCAGTCGGCCGACTCCTGAAATTTTCATTTTTGAGTTTCAGAACCAAAGTTTTCAACTAAAAAGCTAAGTACCACATTGGGGAAACTTTTTCTTCCTCCTTACCGATGTCAGTAAAAGTTAATAATTGCATTACTTGTGGGAAGCAAATACTTCATAAGGATTTTCATTTGAACTGTATTCCTTGCCTAGACCCTGATCACATCGTACCTTGCTGTTGGTTTTGTGCTAAATTTAATCAACGAACTATTAAACGTTGGTATATTTTTGCTTCTAAATATTTTGGTTCACGCTTTAATTATCCAGAAATGTTGTCGGTTAGCAATCAGACTACCAGAATACCTAAAAAAATGAAAAGAAAAAGACAGAGACAGGCAGTCGAGGTCCAAAACTGACGATGCTTCTCCTAAGCCAGTCGCTAGTTCGCCGGTACTCAGTGAGGTGCTTTCACATCACCTGATACCCGCTACTTTTGATTCGCAGGCCTCTACTGAGACCCATTCAGAGTCCGGTATGCCATGAGATGCTTCAGTTATAGAACCTGCAGATGTCTGTACCTTAGATGGGTCCGGAGCCACTGTGCAGGCACCGGCTTCTGAGGGTGTTTTCAGGCCTACAGATTTGTATATTAAACAGATGCCATCTTCAAAACTAAGGCCAAAATCTATATCTATGTCTAAAAAACTGACGCTTGGGCCACGTGTGCAGGCCCCTATGCTTAAAAAACAAATGATCAAAATGGCTGAAGATTTAATTACTCTGATCAGGGGTAGTCAATCCCCCCTTCTAAGAGGCCTAGGCAAGACATTGATTATGAATCTTCTGAACAGGATTCTATTTCTTCTGACTCTTCTAATGAAAAGGATTTATCTATACCTACTTATGAGGACTCTGATGCAGAAGATTTCATTCCTTCTGCTTACCTTACGGGAACATTTCCACTGGGAAAGTCAGGATTTCTCTGAATCTAAAAAGAGACTTCGGGATTTTCTTCTTCTTCCTCAGCATAGGCCTTTGGCCATACCTCCTGTACTAGACATTGTTGATGATGTTTTTATAGAATCTAGTATGGCTCCTGATTCTCTGCCTCCGTCTCCTTGTAAGCCAGACAGATACTACAGGGATTTTCTTCATGTTTCACTGTTGCAGTCATTACATTTAGGTAATCCTGCTGGCAGGTTGCTTTCAGCTGGCCTGAATTCCAAAGTCTTGGGTCCTGCGTCGGCTTCTGTCACCCCTTCACTGATGTCAGGTCGTCAGGGGTGTAAAAGAAGCAGCTGACACCATTTTCTTTAGTCTTTCTTGCCGCACAGTGCCCAAAGCAGAAGCATTTTTCAAGTGCCGGTTGGCCGACTCCTGAGATTTTCGTGTTTGATTTTCAGATCCGAAGTCTTCAATAAAGCTAAGTACCCCGTTGGGGAAACTTTTTTCTTAATCCAGACCGATGTCAGAAAAAGTTAATAATTGTATTTCTTGTGGAAAGCAAATACCTCATAAGGATTTTCATTCTTACTGTATTCCTTGCCTAGGCCCTGATCACAACGTTACTGGTTGTCGGTTTTGTGCTAGATTTAACCAACGCACTATTAAGCCTCGGTATGATTTTGCTTCAAACTTTTTTGGAAGCCAGTTTAATTACCCTGAAATGTCTTCGGATCTGAAACTCAGACACGAAAATCTCAGGAGTCGGCCGACTGGCACTTGCGAATTGCTTCTGCTTCGGGCACCGCACGGCAAGAAAGACTGAAGAAAATGGCGTCGGCTGCTTCTTTTATACCCCTGATGACCTGACGTCAGGGAAAGGGCGACAGCAGCCAATGCAGAACCCAAGACTTTGGAATTCAGGTCGGCTGAGGGCAACCTGCCAGCAGTATTACCCAAATGTAATGACTGCAACAGTGAATACACTCA
This sequence comes from Protopterus annectens, assembly GCF_019279795.1. Taxonomy (NCBI): domain Eukaryota; kingdom Metazoa; phylum Chordata; order Ceratodontiformes; family Protopteridae; genus Protopterus; species Protopterus annectens. The sequence goes on from NC_056731.1 coordinate 60,382,707, forward strand.
CACATCTACATTTATGGTAAGTGTACACAACTGTACTTTCCTGACTCCCACAAATTCCATTTCAAAAATCCTACTGCAGATGCTGAAACCATTTCTCAGGGTTCCAAGGGCATTAAGGCCCCTTCTGCTAAAAATCCTACCCCTTCTGATAGAGATTCCAGGGCACAGGATAGATGGGTTAAGAAGATTTACACTTCTGCAACCTTGGCAATCAGGGCTTTAAACTGTCAATTTCATATGCTTAAATACCAGCAGCATATCATGGGACAGCTTAAACAGAAGATGATGTTAATTTCTGACTGTGTGGAAAATAAAGATTTACAGGATTTATTGCATTCAGCTGAACAAGTTGGAAAACATACTTTGCAATGTGGTTTTGATTCTTTGGTGGCCTCTTGCAGGGCTGCTGTAATTGGCTTTGTGCTAAGAAGGCGTGCTTGGCTCAAAGAGCAATCTCTGCCTGATCATGTTAAAGCAAGATTGTTGGATGCTCCTTTACAACAGGACCATCTCTTTGGTAATAAAGCTGAAGAAGTTGTAGAAAAGATGGAAGATAAAGCTAAATCTATGCAAACTGTGAAAGATTTCTTACAAGTGCAACCTCCAAGATTTAGTAGGCACTGCCCTACTAAGAACTGGTCCTTTCCAGTTCCTTCAAGAGCCACTCTAAGTCAAACCCAGACATTCCAAACGCTCCAGGTTTTGGTCACAAGGGGCTTTTAGAACAAAATAATGGTGTGCCTCCTCCTCCAAATCTGGAAGCAACAAGGCAATTCCCTATGATAAGCAGTCTCAATGGCTTCCCTCTACACCTACCAAGCACTTACCTTTCAGCTGCCTCTTTGGGCGGAAAACTGGCACTTCATGTAAGAAACTGGCAACTTATAACCCAGGACAAATGGGTTTTAAATATAGTATCCCAGGGATACAGATTTAATTTCCACACATTGCCAATCCCAAACAGATGGCCAGACCTGCCACCAAACCATTGGGCAGAGGCCCAGAAACAAGTACTGTCTCTCATGAACATGAGAACTATTCATCCAGTTCCAGAAGAGGAAAAGGGACAATGTTTCTATTCAAGACGTTTCCTGGTACCCAGAAAAGACAAATCATGGTGTCTAATTCTGGACTTATCTACTCTAAACACATTTCTGGACATTCCAAAATTCAAAATGCGGACTCTTCAACAGTTACTTCCTAGGCTAGGCAAAGATGCCTGGTTGGTAACTCTAGACTTAAAAGAGGCTTACCTGCATATCCCAGTCAGGGAATCTTGCAGAAGATACCTCCGCTTCAAAGCAGGCTATTTGCATTACCAGTTCTCTGCACTGCCCTTTGGCTTATCTACTGCGCCCAGGGTCTTCACAAAGTGCCTGGCTCCAGTAATTGCCTTTTGCAGGCAAAGAAATATTCAAATATATCCGTACTTGGACGATTGTCTAATTCAGGCAGAAAACGGGGACATTCTTCAAAAACATCTGGCGTTTGAAAAAAAAAAGGTTCTAACTTGTCTAGGGTACACCATAAATGAAAAGAAATCACAGCTGGTACCCTCTCAAAAAATTATATTCCTGGGTGCAAGCTTGAATACAACTGCCCAGATAGCTTACCTTATGCCTTAATGACTTACTTCAAACAGGTGGCCACAAAAACCCTATCTGCAAGACAAATTATGCAAGCTTTGGGGTTCACGGCCACCTGCATTCTTCTAATTCCATATGCAAGACTGGATATGAGGAAACTTCAATGGTACTTGAAGAGTTTATGGAGTCAACATTGTCAAAGCCTGGAAACAATGATTCCTATCATACCTTGCCTGCAAGTAGAGTTTCTATGGTGGGCCAAGGCCTGCCACCAAAACAAGGGACTGCCATTCACTCCACCCCCCTGCCGCCCAAACCCTAACTACAGATGCATCAGACTATGCTTGGGGGGGGCTCATCTGGCAGGGAAGTGCATTTAGAGCCAATGGAGCCCAAATCAAATGCACCAATCAAATCAATCAAAAAGAGATGCTAGCTGTACAGAATGCACTGACAGCCCTCAAGGACTACCTTCATCCAGGACAATTAATGATAAAGACAGCCAACACCACAGTTATGTGGTACATAAACAAGCAGGGGGGTACACACTCCTACACCCTTTGCAGACTAGCCATGGCATTGTGGAACACGGCCTTGACCTATCCGATTCAACTACAAGCTCAGTTCCTGCCAGAAAAGCTGAATACTCTGGCAGACGGACTAAGCAGAAATCTCGTGGACCCACACAAGTGGAAACTGGAACCACGGATTTTTCAACATGTTGGCACGCAGATGGGGGGAGTCCAGACATAGATCTTTTTGCCTCACCCCAGAACTATCAGTTGGACACATTTTGCAGAAGAACTCATCACAAAAAAGCCTGGAAAGTGGATGCTCTATCATTCAGCTGGAAAAACCTTTTAGTCTATGCCTTTCCCCCTCTGCCTCTGCTCTCCAAAGTTCTACTAAAAGTCAAAAAGGACAGACCAAAAATGATTTTGATTGCTCCAGACTGACCTCGCCAACACTGGTACCCACTGCTACGCAATGTGTCACACCTTCCACCGTGGCACCAGCCTCAGAGACCTTACTTACTGTCTCAGCAGAACAACCAAATTCTGCACACTCAGCTCCAAACATTGAATCTTGCAGCATGGGTAATCACCTAAATTCACCCTTGGCATCCCTCAGCAAACCTGTGATGGATGTCATTTTGGAGGTAAGAAGGCCTAGTACTAGAAAATCTTATGCTGACAAATGGAAAAGATTCTGTGCCTGGAATCAATCACAAGGGATAAGCATAACAGTGCCCAATATTCCTGAGATTTTACAATATTTAATTGAGATGCTTCACAAGGGCCTGTCCTTTTCTTCCATAAAAATCCATGCCTCAGCCATTTCAGCTCATTACAACACAAAACCTCCCCTCTTCTCTCATCCTCTGCTAAAGCAGTATCTCAGAGGGGTCAAAAACTTAACCCCAGGAGAGCTCCAACCCCTGCCTGGGACCTCAAGTTTGTATTGGAAAAACTCACTCTCCCTCTTGAGCCAGCTGCTACTGCAGACTTAAAATTTCTCTCCTGGAAAACAGCTTTCCTTTTAGCAGTCACTTCAGCTAGAAGGATTTCCGAATTACAGGCTCTTATGGCAGTGGAGCCTTTCATTATTTTTCATTCGGACAGGGTGTCTCTCAGGACCAATCCTTCCTTCATACCTAAGGTGGTATCCAGTGTGGCCTTAATCAGACCATTCATTTGCCAACTTTCTTTCCCAATCCACAGAACAAGGGGGGACAGATTCTGCATTCATTGGATGTACACAGACAACTTAGATTTTGCTTAAACAGGACAAAATCTCAAAGAAAATCTGAACAACTACTGGTGGCATTTGCTGCAGGGGAAGAGGGAAAGGCTATCTCAAAGCAGTCTATTTCCAAATGGATAAGCCATTGTATTCATTTCTGCTATATGCACCATGATAAATCTATCCCCCAGGGGACCAGATCTCATTCCACCAGGGCTACATCTACTTCTACAGCCTTTCTCAGAGGTGTCCCTACCAGCGACATTCTAGAAGCTTCTACCTGGAGCTCAGTTCATACGTTCACCAAACAATTACCATTTACCTTTCTTCTCTAAATCCAGAGCTGGCTTTGCCTCTGCTGTCCTGCAGGACCTTATAGCTGGTCCTAATGCAGTATAAATCCATCCTCCCAACCATAGCTTTGGGAATCTACCCAAAAATAATGACTGGAACAGTGAAACACAAAGAACATATTACAGTTGTGTACACTTACCATAAATGTAGATGTTAGAGTGTATTCATTGTTGCAGTCCTGGTTACCCTCCCTCCCAACCCCCTGTTTTTTCTCTTACTATACCTCTTCTTTCTTTTAAGTATGCTTAAATTACCCTCCCTCCCAACCCCCTGTTTTTTCTCTTACTATACCTCTTCTTTCTTTTAAGTATGCTTAAACACCTTTTTGGTGTATTTGCTTTTGTTTGGAGGTATAGTTTTGTGTTTTTAATTACTTTTTGGCTCCCCATTTGGGGGGCACCTGACATCTGGGGCAAGAAAAACTGATGTAATGGCATCGGCTGCATGTTTTATACCCCTGACGACCTGACGTCATGGAAGAAGGGACAGCAACTGACATAGGACCCAAGACTTTGTTAATCAGGCCAGCTGAGGGCAACCTGCTAGCAGATTACCCAAATATAATGACTGCAACAGTGAATATACTCGAACATCAACATTTATGGTAAGTGTACACAACTGTACTTTCTCTACTGCTCTGTCATCAGCCAAGGCCTCTTGTCTAGATAGTCATTAGGATCTCTATTTTACTCCTTTTTGGAGCAACATCTCTGCAGACTACATTGATGTGTGTGCTCAGGTCGTCTTATACTGAAAACAAAATTCCACCTGCCAGTGCTGAGGGAGTGTTGTTATTAGCTCACATTCCTATTACTGTTAGTGAGGGTGGAGTCCACACAGTCTACATTCAGGGGAAGGTTCTTAGGACCAGTTTGAGGTCTTGTTGATCTGCCTGTGATACATGTCCTCCAAAATGGCTCTTTTGGAAGTCACAAGGGAAAAAGCATTGAAGGCTAAACCAAGACCCACCAACTTGCCTAGGTTGGGTGGTGCCTCGGTCTTATCTATTTCCCTTTAACAGCTCCTCAGTTGGCTCAGTTCTTCATGTCCTTCCTGCAGTCCAAGCAACCAGCCATGGAAATACTAGGTGTGTCTTGGTTCCCTTCAAGCTTGAACCTCCTTTAGAGAATTCAACCCCTGCAACCCCTTACCCCCCTGTATCTGTGGTAGATGAGCTGACCCACGTGTGTCAGTTTCAACCTCTTCCTCTGCTTCTCCAGCAGATGATTCCTCCTTTGAGAATGCACTTCATAATAATGAAGAAGGATTCCCTTTTGCATTCTGAGTATTCCTAAGCCCAACTCGGGTACAGAGCTTTCATACACCCGCCTGAACCTCGGGCACTTGCTGTTTTTTCAGGCATGAATGTCCTGGAGGATATGTTGTTGCTTTTATGGAGGCAGAATCCCACCCAGCTGTACTTGGGGAAACCTGTCCATTTTTGCAGGGACAGTGATTCACATTAATTTCTATCCAGTTGTGCTGATGTGGGATTCCAGCAAGGGATCATCCTCAACTCTGTCCAGGAACCCAGTTCCCAGTGACAGGTGGAGTAGAATATGCAACAGATGTGAGAAAAAAGTAAACACTTCTGCTGCTTTGTTCATCACGGCCGTAATCTGCTAGACCTATGTGCTTAATTACCAGCAGCCCATGCTGGAAAAGATGAGGGGATAAGACAAAGGAAAACTAGGAGATCCTGATGTAGCTATGGATTTGCCATTCTTGAGGAGATGAGAAAGAACCAAAGGTAACGTAGGTAGATGCCACTTGTATACCAGATAAATGAAGCTGTGGTGATGTGAACCTGAACATAGGAGAAGGGTGTTCAGCTTTGTCAGACAGGGTTGATCTTGGACAGAGCCAGTAACAGAAATCTCTAAAGATTGTGACTGTGGCAATGACCACACTTAAAAATCTACAGTTATGGTAAGGTGGTGGGCAAGTTATTACATAACTGTGCTTTATCTTTTTGCTTTGCTGCTGTTCTTGCTACTTTTTATGTCTTGCTTTATATTTTTGCATGAAAGTTCACTTTACATGTTTTGTTTGAATTAACTAAATGTCTGGTTTTTGTCCTTTGTGCTGCTACTTGTACCCTTGGGGAGTTGTAAAGCATTGTCTTTCTTCCTATTTTCTTTGTTGATATGGCTTCTACAGATCATTTTGGTAGATTTTAGACTTGTCTCTTCACTTCTACCAAGTTGGTGTCAGTTTTTGAGGCATTGTTTATTTGTTTAATGTATTGTTTCTAATGATGTTATACTATGTCTGTGTAAAATTTCATTGTTTTGCAATTACTTATTCCCAAGTAGTATTTTACTGTTATTTGCTTACATCTCTGCCATTGATAAGTAACGCATCTAAATTTAATTTCTTCTACTAAGTTGTCAGTAAGTTGTTTTAGTTGTTATACTGTAGTATGTTCTCTGTTTCTTTCTTGACAGATTATGGCATATTTCCATTAATGTAAGGTACATTAAAATTTCTTCTAAAAATCATGTCTTTAACAGTCATTAAAATATATATCATTCACTCGAACCTTGTCTGCACCATTTGGTTGTTGTACTATGTATATGATGGTACACGTGTAGGAAGCAGTGCCTTGTCTTTTCTTTTTCATGACTCATTGTACAGAGTTATTCTGCATTATCATTCTCTGTTTTGATAGTTACACCTGTGGATAATATAAGTATAATACAGATAATTAATGACAGACTACTATCAGAATGTTTACTCACCTTATCCAGCAAGCTATAGAGTACAAACTGTAACTGATTGTGTAGGGCCCCAGCAGATAACATGTTGAGAATTTATGACTACTGTGAGTTAATAGCATGCTGTCTCCTCTTCTACAAACAGTCTCTCCCTAACTGCATCAGTAAGAGCTTCCATACACAAGGGAATTCTCCTGGCTCAACTTGAGCTTTTTTCTTTTCTTGTCTTTTCAGGTGTGGCCTATTTCTTATAGTGGCAGCTTCAGAGAAAAGCACAGTCATCCTACAAGTAATCACAAATAAAATGTGTCATTTATCACATGTTCCTGCTCATGTGAGCACCATTGCATTACTCTAAAGTTAACTGACAGTCCATCAAACAAAGAGCATACTTTGTATTAGGATGTCTTCTTTTCTGATTCCTACCGTCTGAAACATTTATAACTCTTACAGCAAAACTCATTGTAGATCTACTTTCTACAACCACAGATGATATTCTGTATCAACAATTAGCTTGCAGACCTCAAAAACTAAGCTGCACTACACCAACCACACTTTCTCAATTCATGCACCAAAATTTTTGGTCATTTCTGTCACTCCTCCTGTCTGTCCACCTACTCCAGATTTAGATCACAGTTAAACCACATCTCCATAAAGAATCTAAATCAGTTGGTCACATCTCATAAATACCAAAACCAATATAAAGACTTTCGGCTTTTCCCGGGGTCGCCACAGCGGAACTTTGGTCCGCTCATGATTGGCAGTGGATTTTTACAGTGCCAAGTTGCCAGCCCGACGCCCAACCTTCAACGAAGGTACACCCATTCATGCTCGCACCTACCTGCATGTCTTTAACATCACTCGATCACGGGGAAGACATGCAGACTCCACACTGAAGGCGCTCCAGCCAAGAATCGAATGGGAGAACCTCTTGCTGTGAGGTGACAATGCTAACCCTTATGCCACCGCAACATAAATACCAAAACCAATATAATTTTCTAAAAACTTCACTTCCTCTTTTTCAGCCAGTCCATCTTCAGTCTTGAAACCCAGGCTTGTGCATGCTGTATATTTCTATCCTAGATGAACTTTTATTAGTATTACATAATTATGTGTTATACAATGTAATATCTCTAAAGATTTATTTTTAGAGTATTTGTAAGTATTTTTCTGTGATTGTGTTCACCTGGGTAGCACCTGAAATTGGCATTGAGTGATCAATGCACTATCCGGGTAAACAAGCATACATAAAATATATCGGCTGAGTAAGTAGCAAGCAGCCATTGAGCAGATTAAATAGAGGCTCTTAACTTTTGAACTTGTTAGTAGACTGCATCGGGTTTTCAAAATATTGAACTCAGGGTGTTATCATTCAAATGTGTAGTGTATTTACACCCCCCCCCCAACTTACACGTGCTGACCTCTGGATTTAAGGATTCTGTGTGTAATCCGTTATGTACCCATTTGTTTGTCCTAATCCCTTTTACGAAAGTGATAGCAGTAGCTGGGTAGCAAGGACAGATAATCTTGCTGCTGTTGTACCCTTGCAAAATCACATTTCTTGCTAAAATTATCTGGGCCGCAGAGTTTTATAAAGTAAAAAAAAAAAATCGATGCCGTTTATTGTTATGCCACTTTAGCAGTATAGTACTTAACTTGGTTTAGTATTAGCTTCAGAGGAATGGTATGATGTCTTTGTGGTGGTTGGTGGGGAGGCTGTGACAGCTTTAGATGGTAAATGTTTGGATAGTATAGCAATGAGACCAAAGTTAGATGATGGATTGCTGTAATGTCAGCATTTAAAAGAATGAAAATAAAGGATGTTTATTTCATGTGACACACCATCAACTGCTGCAGCAAGCAGTATCCTTACATTATAGATCTGACAACAGGGGATCTGGAATTCAAACTTAATGTAATGTTTGTTAGGGGTGATGACTGCAGTGGATGCACAGGGAATTTCTTTTAAGTACAGTGCGTTATGCAGTGGAACTGTTTGCTAACTTTTAGATGCACACAAACAGATTGTCTTTTCAGGTGTGGAATTTACTCTTTTAAGTCCTGCTGACTAAAGATGGCCATTATCCCACTGGTGTTTTGTAAATAAAGGATATGCAGGTATATATTTTGCAGAATAAAATGTTAGCCATTATTTTTGGTGGTAGGTGTTCTGCAAGTACAAGGTTTAAATTGCTGTTTGTTGCAGGTCCGTGTGGGTGAAGTTGGAGGCAACACATTGGGATTCTATGGCTGTCAGTTTAGTCCAGATGGCTTAATGATTCTTGCACATGCATTCCATGGAGCATTACATCTTTGGGGCAGAGATCTGTCAGAGCAGGTGAGTGTTTTTTTTTGTGTTTTTTTTATTGTAGGTAATTCACTAATTTACAAACTGATGCATTTTGGTGATTACCCTCTTTATTTCTTTAAATATTTAAATACGTGTGTATGTTTGTATATAAACGAGAGCATTGTTTAAACTGTGCATATATGATTTGGTAAGTTTAGCGTCGTCGCCTCACAGTAAGACGTCCTGTTCGATTCTCAGCTAGTGCGTCTTCTGTGTGGAGACGTGTGTGAATGGGTGTACCTTCGTTGAAGGTTGTGCTTCAGGGCTGGCAACTCGGCACGTCAAAATCTACTGCCAATCATTAGTGAAAAGGCGTTCCGATGTGGCAACCCCAAACTGGGAAAAGCCGAAAGACGCAACAAAATCCTGAGGTAATACCTTACATGCTGTCCAAAATTAAGTTTTAAGGTACTTCAACTATGCTACTGTAATATTTTGGTATTTTGATCTCTTTGGAAGTATTGTAAATGTAAGGCTAGCACAAACTGAAACACACACAAATGACATGTTATTCACATTTAGTCTTTAAAAATGCATAGAACCAGAAAAGGTGAATAACATGTCATATGTGTCTGTTTCAGTTTGTGCTAGCCTTACATTTACAATACTTACAAAGAGATCACTCAAGGCACTCCTTAAAATGGAGAACATCGATATCTGTGCAGTGACTGAGACCTGGTTCAAGGCTCTGGAGAGCACCCCTGCATTACCAGGCTATAACTCATACCACACTTTTCGGCGATCTAACCTGGACCAGCACACCAAAGGCAGAGGTGTGTCCATATTCATTGAGGATATCCACACCTCCAGGCTAGTTGCACAGCATAATGCATCCGAGGTTATCCAAGTGCAACTAACTGGGCAAAATTGCAATCCAAATTGTAGCTTACTACAGATCCCCCACCATGTCCTAGGATTCCCATTCCTGTTTTCTTGATGTACGGTAAAATGTTAGGGTTCAACCAAACACCTTAATAATGGGCGATTTTAACTACCCCACCATTAACTGGGAAAACTACTCATGTACCAACTCCTTCACTCAACACTTTCTGGAATTCATACATTCCAATGCCCTGGATCAACTTATCCACACCCCCACCAGGGGCAACGATATCCTAGACCTAGTTATTACCAACACGAGTGACCGGTGTTCCACACCTGCACTCAACTCCTCGTTGGTCAGATCTGACCATAAGCTAATCACCCTAGATATCCGCATCCTGCCCCCACCCACCATTAAGGAAACCACTGTAAAAAATTTCTCCAAAGCCAACTTCATGCTTCTTAAGACAGAAGTGGCAAACTTCATGACACCCATGAAGATGGACAATACAGTTACGACTGCTGAATCCTACACAAATGCACTCTATAAGCACTTACACAAGTGCATGGATCATGCTATCCCCGACAGAACCCTAGCTCTATCCTCCAGAAAAAGAAAGCCAATCTGGTGGTCCCCTACCATAAACAAACTCTACAACAGAAGGAAGAAACTGTTGCAAAAGAGAATAAAATCCCATGAGTGGAGGCGCTCCCTGGTCAGCCTCAGTAAGAAGCTGAGATCCCTTATAAGATCCTCCAAAGCTAGCTATGAAAACAAAATCACCACTAATTCTAAGGGCAACTACAAAGCATTCTATAGCTATGTCAAGAATCTCAATGGCAACACCCAGATGTGGTCTGAGTTACAGCACAACAGCACAAAAATTACAGAATCAACTGATATTGCCAACATCCTGGCAGATAGGTTCAGTGCTAACTTTATCCCCCTCTCACCCCCTAAAGGGCCCATATCTATACAGGAAGAATGCAGAATCCCTGTATTCACATCTATGCAGGTAAAAGCTGTACTCTCTAAAACCAAAAACACAGCATCCATGGTACTGGACAATATCCCAGGCTGCATTTTACATGAACTTCAGAATGAACTGGCTCCCCACCTAAGCACCATTTTCAATCATAGTCTCACGTCAGGCTTTGTGCACACTGAGTGGCGCACAGCACCAGTTATCCCTCTCCACAAAGGGGGAGCCACCACTGATCCGCCCTATTAGCCTGACGAGCCTGGTCTTCAAGGCCATGGAACGTATCATCATGGAACTTGTAAACAAAGACATTGGTAACCTCCAAACTCTGGACCCCACCCAGTTCAGGTTTGTGAAAGGCAGATCATGCTTTCTGAACCTGATCGACTTCTTTGAGGCAGTCACCAAAGCCATAGATGGCAAGGTGGTTCACACAGCCTATCTTGACCTCGCCAAGGCTTTCAACACCATCCCCCATTCTGGAATTATAGCTAAACTCACTAAACTAGGTATAAATCCCTACATCACAAGATGGGTTGCCAACTGGCTCACTGACAGAACCCACACTGTAAAAGTTGTAGACTCCAAATCTGACTTCAAACCAGTGACAAGTGGAGTACCACGGGGTTCAGTCCTGGGACCTCTCCTGTTTGGTATCTACTTCTCTGAAGTACATTCTAACACAGAAGGCCTCTGGCTAACGAAGCTTGCAGATGACTGCAAACTAGGAGCCATAGTAGAGTCCCCAAATGATGTGGACATCCTACAGAAGGGCCTCACTGAGACAGATGCCTGGTGTCAGAGGCATGGCCTCAAGCTCAATGCCAAAAAGTGCATTGTCATCCCCTTTGGTAAAAACTCTGTACCTATGAACTACCACATAAACAGCAGTCTACTTAATGCCGAATGTGTGATAAGAGACCTTGGGACCCATGTGGACAGTAGTCTCTCCTTTGATCACATCGCTACAGTAGTCAGGAAATCCTTCGATGTCATACACCTCATCACAAAAGGGTTTTCATCCAGGAAAAAAGAGGTCATTGTTCCCCTCTACTCGGCACTCATTAGACCCATAATAGAGTACAACGTCCCTTTTGTAATGTACCTCACAAGACATCTGCAGCAGCTGGAGAGGCCACAGAAGTACTTCACAAAGAGGATTACTGGCCTCAAACAGATGCCCTACACTGACAGTCTCAAAAAACTCCAGCTTTACTCTGTAGCATATCGCCTACTCCAAGGAGATCTCTGCCTATCATATAAGGCTATGTTAAACCCAGAGCTGTAGGACATGCTACACCTAAAGAAATCCCAATCCCTTCGAGCTACACGCTCTAGGGACCTAAACCATGTCACCACAATAAGCAGGACATGCTGGAGGAGACTTCCTATACTCTGGAACAAGCTACCCATCTATGTCAAGCAAAGTTCCTCATTAGCACTCTTCAAGAAAAATCTTGATGAGTGGATGGGAAATAGGAAATACACCTTGAGGATCACTTCTTTGGCTCTGCTCGACAGGGGCACAGGAAATTAACTTTCTTGGGTGACGTAAGTCAGGGAACCTTGTTGGCTAGGCTTACTTGAGCCCTTGAGCTGATAGCCAAGTACCTACCTATGAACCTATAATCCTGGACTGCCAGAGCTAGGCTTGGAATCTGGGAAGTATTGGTATATACCACAGCATATAGACCAGTACAGTACTGGCTTCACCACTTGCCCCCTAAACGTAACATTTTCTTTCTTCATAGTATAGTTTCCTCCTCACAGAATGACCCTCACATTCCCACATATTAAAAAATTAGCATGACTTAGCAGTTTCTTCACCTGTCGGTTATTTCTACTCTAGTCATCTTCCTCACTGTATACTGTGTTGGGGTTGAATGAAATATCATGATACTTTCTATAGGAATTTGTGTCCTTTTCTTACAGCGTTTAATCTGTCACAGCTTCCTTTAACAAAAATAAAAACACAGCAAGGTATCTGTATTTTTTGTCTTTCACACTCACTGGGATCATAAAGCTGTTCGTGCTCCAAGGATTTATAGTTCTGGTGTGATTTATGGCTGCATTCTTGCTCTTCCTTGGAGCCATAAACCTAGTGAGCCTTTGCTTAGTTCTGAATGTTATATATTTCTGGAAAATATTACACAGCTTAAACATCAGGAATATGTGTAAAGTAAGGTTATGGTTATAGATAGCAGATGGGTTTGTCATAAGTTGCTAATCTAGTCACAGTTAGGACAAAGTGCACAAAAACATATATCTAAAGCTCTGTTTGAAATAAGACAGTTTACTTGATTCTAAATGGCTGTTAGTGTGCAAAGATGTTTGTGTGAGTATATGGTATGCAATTAAAACTGTGTATTGCACCAAGCACATTTCTAGGTATACATTGATATGTGTATACTCCAGCTTCTTAATTGCATTTTGTAAATTTCTGTGAAATTGCTGCCAAAAAGAAGACCTAAGTAAATCTTGAAATTAACTGTTTTGCTGGCAGGACTAGGAATAGTGATCTCTTTAATATATATTGACATTTACAATTAATTAATTAGGTGAGGTTTTCTAAGGCAGGAATTACAATTCTCTTGCTGACTGAGGATAGTGAAGTGGGGATCCTAATGACTATTTAGATGAGGGTTCGGAACCCTTGGGTCATCCCCTATCCATGGAGCCTTTAAGACAGATGCCTTTTGTAAGCTCTTTTTGGACATTTTAACTAAGTAACTTAGAGTAGGATGCTCCATGATCCCATCAATCCCATCAGCCCCATCATTCTAAATCCACAAAACTACAACAGATCTGAAATAGTTTACTTCATTTGGTCTTCAGCCTGTGGGTCTATGGATCTGAATCGGATCCAACACGGCGCTTCACTAGCATCTGATCCGAGCTCCAAGCTCCTCCCCTTTCCCATAATGCCCCTTGTCTCCTTCCTCCCTTTGGATCTCGTTTGCCGCTATTCAGCTAAGCATTGTGGTCTAGAGCTCCAAGCGTTTTGTGGGTGAGTTATTGTTTTTTTTTTTGGCAGGTTTAAGTGTTTTTTCCTTCTCTTTTCTCTTTCCACCTCTTCTACTCACGTTGACTCATCAGTTGTGTCAAACAAAAAAAAATTTCTGTGGTATAGTCATAGTAGTAGTTTCCCTTGGCCTTTCCACTCCCCTTCTTGTGTGTGAGTGGGTTTCTGTGCCTGTGTTTTCCCTGTCTCTTCCAGCTTTAAGGATAGCTGATGCTCCTAAACCTGTGTTTAGGAAGTGCACAGAGTGTGGCCATAAGCTCTCTCCAGCTGATGACCACACTCTGTGTTTAGTTTGCTTGGGCACAGCCCATTTGCTTACCTCCTGTTCCATTTGTGCGGGCTTCAACCCACAGACCCTGAAGGACAGGAGGGCTAAGCTTGTATCGAAAGGCTTGCTTCCCTTATCAGGGATGGCTGTTCCCGCAACCTCGACTTCGGCCTCTTCTTCCGCAACCCCCCCCCCCCCCAGACCTCTGTGACTCAACCTCCTGCCATGAGGTCTGGGGAAGGAGACAGGCATCATAGGATGGAGAAACCACACAAGCGGTCTCTGGACCATTCAGCTCTGGTGGAGCCTCCAGCCAAGAGTAAAATCTCCACCAGGCCCAGGACCCCCGGCTCCACACTCCCAGATTTTCCCCTGAGCTGGAGGTGTCACGGTCTCCTCTCAGGATTTCCCCTCATCAGCTCTCCCGACCAGTGTCAGTGGCTTCCTCCCTGTCGACCTGTATTTTGAGCAAGGCAGAGATGTTCAATATGATGTGGAAGTTCATCTGCACCCAAATCCAGATGGGAGTCTTGCCAACCCCCTCTCCCTCCGGAGCAGGGAGCTTGCAGACCTTTTTCACCCCTATATTTCCTTCTCCTATCTGACCTTTGGTTTCGGAGTCTTTGGATCTCAGGACTCGGAGTCACGGGGTCGGCACTGATGGTACCTTGCACCTTGGCACTGGCCATTGCCTTGAATGTGTCTGATCCAACTGGGTCGGATCCAAGGTCTCGGAGCGGTAGCCTCGGTGTCGGATGCAAGAGGGTTCTTTCTACTCTTAGTTTGGAGCACAGTCTGCCCCTTGGCATCTCGGCACCCATAGTCGTGGCTCTGGCTCCCCCGTCAGATCCGAAGCAAATGGCTACATTGGTGGTTTCTCAGGATGTCCGCTCCACTTCAGCTTTTGATGTGATGAGGGTTCTGTCGAGTTCGTCGAGGCCCTTGACCATCTCGTCTTCAGACCCGCCCTGACTCCCCACTGTTTTGGGGACATCCCCGTCCTTCCTGCCATCTCAGGGACAGCCTGTGCAGGTTTTGCCTCAGGAAGCCGCCACATGGGAGCAACAAGAGGTCTGTGAGCTCCTACCAGAAAGCCCCACTGAGGAGGTTTCTCGCAAACAGACATGCAAAAGGATGCACTTGGACTCCTCTCCAGAGTCCCTCACCAAAGATACTGAGTTGGAAGAAGGGGAAGGTTCCCCTCGATCACCCACCAAGGATGACTCCTTTGGAGACATCATGGAACTCCTTCGCCAGAGGGGGAATGGCCCGCCCAAAAACTGACCTATGTTCCTGAAGGCATTTGGCACAGGCCCTTCTACTTCCTGGGTGTTCTGTCCTGCGGATCCACTTGTGGACCTCATTACATCTTGGGCTTGGAAGGAACCGGACACTGTGGAGCCCATCCCTAGGCACCCAGACAATGTTCTCAACCCCCCACCAGACAGGAGCAAGGGGTCCCCTGTGGATGCTATGGTGGTGGCTGCCGCCACAAAAAAAGAGTTTGCGCAGGAGAGCTCTACAGTCCATCCTGACCGGGAGTCGAGGACCATGAACCATCTCAGGAAGTGAGTGTATGCTTCAGCAACCTTTACTATAAGGGTGCTGAACTACATGGCAGATGTCATTTGACTGCAGCTAGACCTAGTCAAGGAAGTGGCTGAGTCACCCCTAGACACCTTGGCGGAGGGCAATTAAGTGTTCTCTACATGGATGGCCACTCTCAAAGCAGTAGCTAACACATCCATGCATCTTCTCTCCCATGCTACAGAGGGAGCCACCAGGGCAACCAGTTCTGGCATTACCATGAGGGGTCTTGCCTGGATCCAGCTGTGTCAATTCATGGAATCTTTCAAGGTGCCTTTTGCTAATGCCCCTTATGATGGTTGTTCTCCGTTTGGGAAGACAGTTCGTGACACATTGGTCCAGAGTGAAAAAGACTGGAAGACACTGTCTGCCGTCGAGATCCGCTTTTCTGCCCCTAAAAGATCCTTCTGTAGGAATCAGTGAGGGAAAAGGAAGATGTGGTTCCAAAAGTCTCAGTTCTTCCGGGACACTCAGGACTCGCCTTCCTCTAGAGGTAGAGGGGGTTATGACAGATGCCATCCAAGAATCAGAAAGGGTCCAAGGAATTCTGGGTCTCGAGAACCTTTCTCAGACAGACCCGCACAGCAGCCCTGAGGGGCTGCCTGGCTGCTCATCTCTGGAGGCAGTCGGAGGGTTGTCTTTCGCTAAACCAAGTGGCATGGGAGTCCGTAACATCAGACCATTGGGTGTTGGAAATTATATCCTGTGGCTTTTCCATCCCATTCACTGAAACACCTCTCCCACTAAAATGCCTCCCAGACATTCCACCCATGCACAGGGAGGCAGCAGTTCTAGAAATCGACAAGCTGCTCAGAAAACAAGTCATCCAACCCATCCCCCTATACCAATCTGGATTGGGCATTTAGTCCAGGTTCTTTTTAGTGCCAAAGAAAATGGGGGACCTAAGACCCATCCTGGATCTATCCACCTTGAACCTGTCAGTAGCCAAGGAGAAATTCTGGATGGTCACTCTTCACTCCATCCTGCCCTACCTGCAGGAGAAAGATTGGATGCGCACGATTGACCTCCAGGAAGTGTACTATCATGTCAAGATGGACAGACGCTCCCGCAGGGTTCTCCACTTCCGGCTAGGAGCCCATCATTACCAATTCAGAGCCCTCCCATTTGGTCTCACCACAGCCCCCAGGGTATTCACCAAAGTGATGGCAGTCGTAGCAGCTCACCTGAGGCTTCAGGGAATTCAGGTCTTCCCTTACCTGGACGATTGGCTCTTGGCTGCCCCCAGCAAAAAAATAGAAGATATTCTCTCCACAACGTCAAACCAATAACAAATTTATTAAAACTGACAAAGCTTTCGGATAGCAAGCTATCCTTCCTCAGTGGTCTTACATAAAAGTTAAAAACAAGCATTTATACAAAGAGCACATGACACAGCCATAATTCAATTATAACACATAATTGACCCTTAAAGACATAGCAGATGTAGTGAGTCTTTAATCAAGCAAAATAAACTTTTTATTATTAGTATTTGTACTAGTCTTTCTAAACAAGTTCAAATATGACCTGTTAATTTATGCCAAGAATTCTCAAAAGCTATTCTTGTACTAAGGTATCCTGTACTCTATGGATTACCAAAAATCCATAAATCCCTTGATAATCCACCCATGAGACCGATTGTCTCGGGTAGTAGTTTGATTACGGTGGCCGTTTCTGTTTATTTACAGTGTGAATTAAAGGAATATTTGAAGTTTGTTCCAAGTTACATAAAGGACAGTGGTGATTTCTTGTCCCATCTTTATAACTGGTATGATGGTAATGATGGTTATGACTTCTATATGGTAACATTAGGCATAAAGTCTTTATTTACTGTAATCCCTAATTCCTATGGCATTGAATGTGTAAGAAAGATACTTCACCAGTATGGCTTAGTTGAGGGTCGAACCATTGAAACGTTATGTGAACTATTGGACCTAGTTGTAACGAATAATGTCTTTGTTTTCTATGGAAATACTTACCATCAGACATCTGGTACTGCTATGGGAACAGCAATAACAAATACCTGTGTTAACTTGACCCTGGGTGTTTGGGAGGAGACTTTTGTCCATGGAAGTAATAACACATATGCTATGAATATTCAGTTTTATAAGCGTTTTGTGGACAATATTTTTCTCATTTGGAAGGGTAATGTACTGGATCTACATGATTTCTTAGTTCATAGGTATTTAGTTCATAGGTAGGTACTAGGCTATCTGCCCAAGGGCATTTATAAGCCTAGCCAGAGTGTGTCAGCTTTCGCTGCCCCATTGATTAACTGAACCTCTGTCAAGAAGAGCTAGTGAAGTGATTCCAGGGGTGTATTTTCTATTACCCATCCACTCGTCAAGGTTTCTCTTGAAGAGTGTTAATGAGGGGCTCTGCCTAATGTAGTTAGGAATTTTGTTCCAAAGCATGGGGAGTCACTGTGACAGGAATCTATCCCTCCAGCATGTTCTATTTATTGTTGTGGCGAGGTTTAGCTCACTAGAGCGAGTGGCTCGCAGTGACTTGGGATTTCTTTAGGTGGAGCATGTCCATCAATTCTGAGTTGGACATGGCTTTGTAAGTCAGGCAGAGATCACCTCTGAGTAAGCGATATGCTCCTGAGTACAGCTGGAGTTTTAACAGTCAGGCTGCATAGGACATATGTTTGAGGCCAGTAATCCTCTTGGTGAGGTACTTTTGTGGTCTTTCCAACTGTTGGAAGTGTCATGTGACGTACATCCCAAATGGGGCACTGTACTCTATGATGGATCTGATGAGTAACAACAAGTAGAGGGGCACTATAACCTCTTTATTTCTAGATGCGAACCCTTTAGTAATTAGATGGGCTACATAAAAGGATTTCCTAACTACTTTGGCAATATGATTGTCAAAGGAGTGATTACTATCTACCTGGGTCCCCAGATCTCTTATTACCTCTTCTGTATTAAGGGGGCTGCCACCTATGGGATTAATTCATGGGTGTATTGTTTTTCCCCAAACAGGATGACTATGCATTTTTTGGCATTTAGCTTAAGACCATGACTTTGACACCAGGTGTCCGTCACAGTAAGGCCCTTTTGGAGAATGTCCGTGTCAGCTGGAGTGTCAGTTATGGCTCCCAGCTTGCAGTCATCGGCGAACTTGGTTAGCCATAGTCCTCCTGTGTTTGCCTGTACTTCTGAGAAGTATATGCCAAACAGTAGGGGTCCCAGGACCGAGCCTTGTGGGACACCACTTGTGACTGGTTTAGAGTTGGACCTGGAGCCCGCTATTCTTACCATGCGAGTTCTGTCTGTAAGCCAGTTGGCAACCGATCTCGTGACATAGGAGTTTATGTTTAGGCTGGTGAGTTTTTCTATAATTCCCAAGTGGGGAATGGTGTCAAAAGCCTTGGCAAGGTCAAGGTAGGCTGTATGAACTACCTTCCCCTCATCTATGGCCTTGGTGACTGTCTCGAAGAAGTCAACCAGGTTTAGTAGGCATGATCTGCCCTTAACAAAGCCGAACTGGGTCGGGTCAAGTGTTTGGAGGTTCCCAATGTCTTTGTTAATGAGTTCCATGATGATGCGCTCCATAGCCTTGCAGACCAGGCTAGTCAGGCTTATGGGGCAATAGTTACCAGGGTCAGCTGTGGCCCCTCCTTTGTGGAACAGATAACCGTTGCTGTGCGCCATTCTATGGGCACGTAACCTGTGGAGAGGCTGAGGTTGAACACTGTGTTTAGGTGGGGGGTTAGTTTGTTCTGAAGTTCGTGCAAGACGAAGCTTGGGACACCATCTGACCCCACTGACGCTGTGCTTTTGGTTTTGAAAGGGCTGTTTTCACCTGTGCATCTGTGATTTCCGGGACACTACACTTTTCCGGTATTGTTGTGAGCCCTTTTGGGGATGGGTGGTGAAGTTTGCACTGAATCCACGTTCGTGAATGAGACTGTTGAATTTCTTAAGTTTGAGATGCAATTTTCTGACAATAGGTTACATTTTTTGGATATAAAATTAATTAAGATGGAATCTGGAATATACAGACTAGTATATACAGGAAAGAAGTTCAGGTAAATAAGTATCTCCATAAGAAGAGCATGCATGATAAGAGAACCTTCAGAAGTGTTTTAAAAAGTCAGTATTTAAGAGCTAGTAGACTGAATACAGAAATGGGGGTATGCAATGAACGAATGCAGGAAATGAGTAGTAATTTCTTAGCAGGAGGATATAGTATAGAGGAGATAGAACTTGTTAGGAAGGATGTACTAGGTCTAAGACATTCTAGAGCTAGGCCATATTTTTCTGCCACTGATACCTCTGGTACTGATAATTCTGGCACTAGGAATGGACAGCCACTTGGGTACCTGATGACATAATAGGATGAGTAAAACAATTGAGAATGTCATAAGAAAAAATTGGTTTATTTTGAAATCTATACCTGGAAATGAAAAGTGGCTTACCTGATAAACCTCTGTTTAGTTACCAAAATTGTAATAACTTGAAGCAACTGTTGTGCTATAAGGATTTTTCATTAAATAATCCGAAAAGGCTGGATTTTCAGAAGAAAGGTACCTTTTCATGTTATAATTGTTCATGCTGTACAAGTATAAAAAAAAGTTCAGATTTTGTGCATCCTGTTAGTGGCAGAAGGTTTACTTTTCAATGTACAGTGACATGTAATACCCCAGGGATAGTATATCTTGCCACTTGTATGCAATGTCTGGGGTTTTATGTGGGGAAATCAGCAAGGAGACTAAGGGATAGGATCCTTAAACACATATCTGAGATTAGAAGGAATATAGGTACAAATTCCTTGGCACATCACATTTCTGTGATGGGTTCTACCCATGAGTTCACTTTTAGGGTCATCGCTGTTATCTATCCAGGAATAAGAAGGGGTGATCATATCAATAATATTGATATGAAAGAATATGAATGGATAGTGAGACTTGAAGCAGATAAAGCCCCTGGTGTAAACAAACAGGTTACCTTGAAACCATTTCTAAAGAGAAGGCAAAGGAGGATTAGGAAAAAATGAAAAATAGTAACAAAAAGTCTTTTCTTGTCTCAAAAGGGCTTCTTTGTGGTTGCTAAGCTTTTTGAGAATACTTGGCATAAATTAACAGGTCATAGTTGAACTTTTTTAGAAAGACTAGTACAAATACTAATAAAAAAATGTATTTTGCTTGATTAAAGGCTCACTGCATCTGCTATGTCTTTAAGGGTCAATTATGTGTTATAATTGAATTATGGCTGTGTCATGTGCTCTTTGTATAAATGCTTATTTTTAACTTTTGTTTTATGTAAGACACTGAGGAAGGATAGCTTGCTCTTCAAAAACATTTATCAGTTTTAATAAATTTGTTATTGGTTTGACATTGTGGAGAGAATACCTTCTATATTTTGCTATTTGCTTACAGTTTTTTCTCTCCACTTTACCAATGGTTCTACATTTTACTATTTCTTTGCTGCCCCCCACCAAGCATCTACTTTGCCGTGCCAGGGACTATTTCCTATTACTAGCAGACGGTTTGGGCATCACCATCAAAATCAGCAAATCTTCACTGAGCCCTGTTCAAGTTCTGGAATTCATTGGTGCTTGGCTGGATACTGTACAAATGAATGCTTACCTCACCTCAGAAAGGGTACGCAACCTCCGGGTTCATGTCACCGACATCCTCTGAGTTCAACTTCCTGCAGCAAACAGTTCTCCGGGCACTGGGATCCATGGCGGCCACAATCACTCTCCTACTCCTTGCTCAGCTGCACATGAGAATCCTTCAGTGGATGTTAGCAGTCCAGTGGTCTTTATTAAATCTTCTATATCCCATCCAGTCCGTATCTCTCGGGTTTGCAGGGACTCTCTTTGGTGGTGGATTCTTTCCCTGGATCTTCTTAGGGGATGCCCCTTTCTTCCAACCCTTCCCAAAGCCACGGTGACCACTGACTCCTCCCAGCTAGGGTGGGGTGGGGGCATTGCTTGGAAAGGATGGTTCAAGGTACATGGTCCCTCTCCAAGACCAGTCTGCATATCAACGTCCTGGAGATGAGGGCAGTGTTTCTAGTGTTGCAAGCTCTTCAGGCCCATCTTCCTCTAGGGACCATTGCGATCCAGAAGGAGAACATGTCAGTAGTCTGGTACATCAGCAAACAAGGAGGAACCAGATCTTACTCCCTTTGTTGAGAAGCCATTAGAGTGTGGGAATGGGCGATTTTTGGTGACAATGCACATTCTGGGACAGGCCAACATTCTAGCGAACATGCTCAGCAGGACTATTCTGTTGCTTTATGAGTGGTCTTTGAAACCTTCAGTAGCGGAAGAGATCTTCCTCAAGTGGGGTCAACTTTGCTATGATCTCTTCGCATCTTCTTCCAACACGAAATGCAGTGAGTTTTTCGCTCTGAACCCCCCTAAGGGGGGAGACCCCAGAGAAGCTATGGTACATGCTTGGCCTCCCAGTCTTCTCTATGCTTATCCTCCGTTACCTCTCGTCCCAGAGTTTGTATAGAAAGCTTGCAGGCTGGGGAATACAATAATCCTCATTGCCCTATTTTGGCCTCGTCAAGTCTGGTTCACCTGAACCTGTGGTCTCATCTAGTAGTTCCATCATGGATCTTGGATCCGGTTCCGGATCTCATTTCACATCCCTCGGGGATTCCGCACCCAGATCTGGACAGTCTGAAACTCGCCGCTTGGCTGGTCCAGTTCCATTCATTGTTAGGACTCCCGGTTTATTCTCTCCGGTAAAAAACATTTTGGTGACGGCTCTCAAATCTTCCACCAGAAAAATATATTGTAGCAAGTGGAAACATTTCTCCATATGAGCCTCTCTGCGAGACTTGGATCCTTTTATGGCCCCTGTCTCAGCAGTGTTAGATTTTTTGGTGGGAATCTTTCAACAAGGAGCTAGTTCCTCTACTGTTAAAGTGCAGCTGGTGACCATTTTTCATTTTTATGTGGGGGAGAACATGTCTTCCTTAGCCTTTTCTAGACTTTGCGAGACCTTTCTTAAAGGTACCTTTCTTTTTAGACCTCTGGTGAAAGATCCTACGCCTCCATGGGACCTCACTTTTGTTCTTCAGGCTTTAGTCTCCCCTCCCTTTGAGGATGCAGCTTTGGTAGATTTGCAGCATCTCTCTTGGAAGACTGCATTTTTTGGTAGCTATTACGTCTGCGAGGAGGGTGTCAGAACTTCAAGCATTGTTAGTCAAAGTCCCTTATATGATTTTTCACAAGGGCGGGGTTTCTCTTCACACCAGTCCTTCCTTTCTCCCCAAAGTGGTTTCAGAGGCTAACATTTAATTAAACTATTAATGTTCCTGTCTTTTTTCCTAATTTCCAAAAAGGGAGTGAATACAAATTACATCTGTTGGACGTACACAGACAATTGAGATTTTACTTGCACAGGATGAAACCCTTTCATAAATTTGATCAGTTGCTTGTCTCTTACTCAAGGCCCTTCTTAGGGAAGCCAATTTCTAAAGTGGCTATTTCTCATTGGATTTCCCAATGTATTACTCAAGCATATTCTGACAAAGGAATTTCCCCTCAGGGTCTGGTTAAAGCACATTCTACCAGGTCTATAGCCACTTTTGTGGCTTTTAGGTCCAGGGTGTTGCTGGATGATATTTGTTCTGCAGCTACTTGGTCCTCATCTTATACCTTTATCTCACATTATAAATTAGACTTGGTATGCAGGAGTAGGGCATCCTTTAGCTCCACGGTGCTCCGTAATATCCTTCCCTGAGGGCCACCCAGGTGTTAGTAGCTGGTGAGTCTGTCCCACAGGTTGAAGACCAGATGAAATCAACTACTTCAGATAAAGAAGTTATGTACTCACCATAGCATTCCTGAGTAGTTGTACTTCATTTTTCTTCAACCATCCCTCCTCCTTCTCCCGGCCTTCTCATTATTGTCTTGGCCTTGTATATGGGAGATGAACATTCCAGAGGCGTCACTTGTTATGCTTGGCTCAGGAATTTTGTTGTGCCAGCAGTGGTAAGGCCTTGTTGATTTGGGCTTATGTTTTGTTGAACAGCAAACGCGATCTGAAGGGAGGAAGGAGACATGGGAATTATGCGTAAGGGGAGGAGCTTGAAGCTTGGATCAGTTGGTAGTGATGCTGATGCCATTTTCATTCATTCCTTAACCAATGGGTCTCTGATCCAACTGTGCTACTTCTCCCAGACACTCGGATTCAAAACTCTTGAGCTCTTCCCTTTACCCATAATGCCCTGCTTGCCTAACATATCCGAAATCTCATTTTCCACCACATCGCTATAGATGCGGATCCTTTCGCTCTCTAGCGTTTGGTGAAATTTGGTAAAATTAGTGAGTTTTTTCCTAAAAGTTTTTTCACTGTCTCTTATTGTATCCGCAGTGGTGCAGCGGTAACGTTGTTGCCTCACAGCAAGAGATTCTCCCTTTCGATCCTCGGCTGGAGTGCGGGGAGTGCCTTCTGTGTGGAGTCTGCATGTCCTCCCTGTGGTTTGGTGGGCATTCGAAAGACATGCGTAAATGGGCGTGCCTTCGCTGAAGGTTGAACGTTGAGCTGGCACCTTGGCATTTGTGAAAATCTACTGCCAATCATTAGTGGACTGGAGTTCTGCTGTGGCGACCCCTAACCGGGAAGAAGCCGAAAGACAACAACATTATTATTTCCTGATTCTGTTACCTTCCTCCCTATTACAGTAAATTTCCTTTCCGATTATTACCAGTAATTCGGTATTTTTCTTTAGTATCATTGCTGGTTCTTTGTTTCCTTATTCCCTCTTTCTACCCTTTTTTTTAGGTATTTCGTCTCTACCATTGTTGGTAGCCTTTCCTTTTTTAGCCTTAAACTAAAAAAAAAAAAGTAATAGTATTTTTTCTTGTTATTGTAACCTTGCTTTTTTACTTAGGCCAGCATGGCCCACAAACCTACTGGATTTAAAAAAATGCATCACCTGTGGGCATAAAATACCTAACTCTGATGCCCACAGGGAATGCATGTACTGCTTGGGTGCTGCTCGTTTAGAGGCAGACTGTACTTGTATGTGCTGGCTTCAATTCCAGGGCACTCAGACAGGAGAAATAAACTCGTGTTGAAAGGCCTTCTACCTTCCAGTTCTTCCTCCGCTGGGTCTCACACCCCCTTTAAGAAATCTGACAAAGGGTTGCCTGACTCTGCTCCCAAAGATAAAGACTCCCAAGAGAGATCTCTGGATTCCACTTCCTCCTTAGCTCCTTTCTTGGAGCCACCTGTGAAACTGTCAAGAAAATAAGATCCAATCACTTTGGATCCTTCTGTTCTGAAATCCAAATTGCCTTGGATCGGATTACCTCTTTACCCTACTGGATTTGATAATGTCTCAGCTCCCTTCACCTTTCTTAGAGGTTTCTCCCTGCAAACATGCTATACCTCCATCTACAATCTCTTCTCTCAAGTCATCCAGGAATTTATCTGTGGCTGAAGTGGAAAGAATGATTAGGAAATTTCTTAGAGCTCAGATCTCCTGTCTCCCATCAGATCTGTGAGCCTACCTGTGACTACTTCCCTTTTGGTTTCTCTTTCTCTGATCTGACCCGCTGTATTTTTGGGGGTGTCTTCTTCAGATCCGAAGATAGCTCATTCTTCAGCTCCAGTTACTTCACTTAGTTGTCTGATTCAAGCCTTTTTGAGCTGGAGAGTCTGTGCCGGATCTAGGGGTCAAGTGTTGACACCAAAGTTATCAGAACCATCCCTGTCCCTCGGAGCACAAGTGTTGGGACAGTTTGGGTATGACTCTGTCCTTGGGTGGAGCACTTGCAGGGTTACAGAGGCTGGCAGTTCTGGAAATGTTGGCTTCATTACCTTCAACTTCAGTCTCCCCCAAGAGCTCTGCATTCTAGATTGTGAATGGTCTTCTTTTTGCCTAGGGAAAGGACATCTCTATCCCCCTTGGATCAGACAAATTTGCCTCCTTCAGTTCTTTGCTCTGAGCCTTGATCTTCATTCCACTGGGACAGCCCTCCCATTCATGTCTCCAGTCAGTTTATCAGGACTTACCCCATCTCTTCTGATACCTCACCAGACCATCCCACTGATGAGGGCCCTTGAAAGAGAACTTGTAAAAGGAGACACTTAGATTTCCCTTCAGGAATCTCTCACAGAGGCACCGATTTTGAAGAAGGGGAAGGGTTCCCCAAATCTCCACTTGAAGATATTTCCTTTGGAGATGTCCTAGAGCTCTTAAAGAAAAAGTTGGTTGGTCTTCCGATACCCCTTCCCAAGAGGAGTCCTTGTTCCTGGAGGCTTTTGGGTCTGGCTATGTCTTGGGTGACCCCCCCCGCTTTTGAACTTATAGATCATATTTCTTGCCAGGCATGGAAGGAACTAGATACTGTGGTGCCCATTCCTAAGTGCCCAGACAAATTATTTGCCCCTCCCAAGGACAGGACATACTGGAGCAAGGGGGTCCCAGTTGATGACATGGTTGTGGTGGCAGCTATTAAAAAAGAGATAGAGCAGAGCTTTTCTGTCCATCCCCCTAACAGGGGTTCCAGGACCTTGGACAGATTCAGTAAGCATGTGTCTGTTTCAGTGACCTTTGCTCTGCTGTCTTTGAATTGTTTGGCACATTTTGCAAGATTGCAAAGAGGGTGGTGAAAGCCAGGGTACCTTTTTGGCTAGGCTTATATAGGCCGTAGGGCCAATAGCCTAGTACCTACCTATGAACCTGTAATTTGACTGAAGAACTTCCCAAATCTCTTTCTGGGTCAATGTATACTGAGGAGCATGGTAGAGTTTTCTTACAGGTGGCCACTCTTCAGTTGATATCTAATGCATCCATGAGGCAGATCTTCCATGTGGTAGAAGGCACCTCATGGGTAGCAGGTTCAGGCATAACTATTAGCAGACATGCTTGGATGCATCTGTGTGACTTTGTGGAGCCCTTTTAAGTCTTTATTCATCAATGCTCCATTTTATGGATCTTCCTTGTTTGACCCTAAAGTAAAAGACATGTTCTCCAGATGTGAACCAAGAGAGAAAGACCTTGTCTGCTGTTGGTGTATGTTTTTCTATCTCTCCAAACCCCTTTTCCTGGAATCAAGGTAGAAAGATGTGGTTCCATAAATCCCAGGGTCCTTTTCGAGACTCACAAGGAGATAATTCTCCCAGGGGTGGGGGGCTCAAATGGAAGACACCACCCCTGTGACAGAAGTGGCAAGCAGAACCAGGGTGCACTCCTGAGTGGCTGCCAAACTGTTGCCATCTGGAAGCAGGTGAGGGGTGTTGGTCTCTGCACCAAAGAGCCTGGCTGTCCATAATAAAAGATTCTTGGGTGCAGAGCATTATATCCAGAGGCTGTGTCATACCATTTTTCCAAACTCCCACTACAAGAATAAAAAGAATCCCTGACATATCACCCAGTCAGAGGGAAGCAGCATCCACAGAGATAGAAAAACTGCTAGAAAAAGAGTAATCCAAAAGGTCCCCACAGATAAGAGAGAATCTGGGACCTACTCAAGATTCTTCTTTGTGCCAAAGAAGACAGAGGACTTAAGTCCCATCCTGGATCTCATCAAACTAAACTGATTTCTGCAATATTCAAGGTTCTGGATGATTACATTCAGTCCATTCTGCCACTACTACGAAAGGACTACTGGATGTGCTCAGTAGATCAGCAGGATGTGTCCTATCATATCAAAATGAACAGGTGCTCCAGAGATATCTGCACTTCCAGCTAGGATCCAGTCATTACCAATTCAGAGCAATGCCTTTGGTCTCACTACAGCCCCCAGGGTGTTCACCAAATGCATGACGGTGGTAGCAGCACAGTTGAGACAGCTGGGATTCCGAGTGTTTCCATACCTAGATGACTGGCTCCTAACTGCTCCAACCAGGCATCTACTGTTACAAGAAATGGACTACTTGCTCCAGTTGTGTCTTCATCTAGGTATCACAGTTAATTGGAGCAAATCCCAACTCAAACCTACACAGTTCCTAGAGTTCATAGTGCTTGTCTGAACACAGTCAGTTAGCTTCTTTTCCTCCAACTTGAACGCAGAGGCTCAGATCCCAGGTCAAGAAAATAATCCTGCCTTCTTTTCTTCCAGCACAATTAATCTTACATGCCTTGGGTTCCATGGTATCATCTAGCACCCTAGTCCTTTTAGCCAGGTTTCACATGCAAATTCTGCAATGGACCCTGTCAGTTTAGTGATCCATTCTTCAGCAGCCTTCAGTCGAGCTCACGCAAGCTTGAAAAAAGATATCTTTTATGGTGGCTTCACTCAAATGAAGTTTACAAAGGCCATCCATTTATTCTCCCCCTGCCCATGGCCACAGTGACCACAGATCACTCCCATCTGAGGTGGGGGGACACAACTTAGGAAGGACAGTCCAAAGTACTTGGTCTCCAGAAGAGGCCAAGATGCATATCAGTGTCCTGCAAATGATAGCAGCCCTGCTAGCATTGCAGGGCTTTCAAGACATTCTCCCTTCTGGGATGATTGCAGATCAAATGGACAATATGTCTGCAGTCTGGTACATCAACAGGCAGGGAGGAACCAAATCATATCTGCTATGTTGAGAAGCAATGAGAGTGTGGCAATCTCTTCTGGCCACTTTCTAATAGCAATGCATATACTTGGAAAAGGCAACATAATTTTAGACAAACTCTGCAGGTCCATTGTGGTCTCTCAATTTCAAAGTGACAGAGAGAATTTTCTGTCTACAGGGCCAGCCATGCTGTGACCTCTTTGCTTCTCCCCTAAATGACAAGTGCAGCAGATTCGTTGCTCTGATCCCTCCAATGGGTGAGCCATCACTGGATGCTTTGGTCCACATTTGGCCCTCCAGTCTTCTCTATGCTTACCCACCATTACCTTTCATTCCCAAATTTCTACAGAAAGCATACCAGTTAAAGAGAAAAGTTATCCTCATTGCACCCTTTTAGGCCTCATCAGAGTTGGTTCCCCTTCCTCTGGCCTCAGCTTCTATATCCAACCTTGGATACTGGATCCCAATCCAGCCCTTCTGTCTCACCCGACAGGTATGACTCATCTGAACATTACAAACCTCAAACTGACTGCATTGTTTCTCTATTTACACTAATTGCTAGACAGGTCCTGGTTCTACCCCCCCATCCATCATATTTTGTTGTCTTCTCAAAAAGTTTCTAATAGAAAGATTTACAAAAGAAAATGGATAATATTTGTTTCATGAGCCTTTAACAGGAATCTGAACCCCTTTTCAGCTCCTGTAACAACTGTACTTGAATTTTCAGCTTTGATTTTCAATGAAGGTAGTTTTTCTACTATTAAGGTCCAGCTGACTGCCATTTCGAATTTCCACCTTGATGAAAATAATTCTACATTAATGTCTTTTAATTATGTAAAGCCTTTCGCAAAGGTGCATTTTTACTTAGACCTCCTCTAAAGGATCCTGCTTCTCCTTGGGATTTAACCATTGTACTTCAAGCTCTGACCCAAACTCCCTTTGAACCCTCAACCAGGTCAGATCTAAAATTTTTGTCTTGGAAAACCATTTTTCTAGTTGCAATCACATCTACTAGATGTATATCCAAATTCCATTTTTTCCAAGCTTCCATAAAAACAGGGTGTCTTTGCAGACTAACGCAGCTTTTTTTTGCCTAAGGTAGCTTCTGATTCCACCATTAACCACTCCATTAACATTCCAGTTTTCTTTTCAAATTTCTCAAATAAAGGAGCATACATTATCCATGTTTTGGATATGCACAGACAACTTCATTTTTATCTCCACAGAACGAAAGATTCTCTAAAAAAAAAAAAAAAAGTAAGTGTATAAATATTGAGCATGTGCAAGTCTGTCATTTTTTAGTAAGCTGTGGAGATGTAACATGCGTGTCAGTATGTCAGGTATGTCTGTTAATCAGTTTGTTTATATTGATGATGATGCTATCCATCCTGATGTGTTTCTATGTAATAAAGCATCTTAAACGAACTACCCCACCTGTTTTGTCTTCAATGTACAAGGGGACAAGTGACATGGTGTCAGAAGAGGCATGGCAAACGACTTTTGGACAGAAAGAATTCCAGTTTCTCTGCTTTGAATTTGAGAGGCATCTAGCTATGATTGAAGGTATATACAGCAGTGGACCTTCCTTGCTACATGCATAATTGCCAAAACAGGTCAGATATGAATTTCAGATGTACTATTCACAAAATATGAAATGAAGCATACAGACCTTTCTAAATTATATTAAAATAAGTCGAAATGTCCAATATTGGAGGGCGGAGCCTGAATGGCTATTTTTAGAGCACCATATAACTAGTTAAATAAGACAGGAAAAAATATTCTTTTTTTTCTTCAAAGTATAAAATATTATAGATAAAGGACTAATTTGCATAATTAGGAACTGTGGTGAAGTTTTGCAAATAATTCCCTGCCAAAAAGCTTGGAGATATATTCACTTGTTAAAATGAAAAACTCAAATAATTCTCACCAGGATGCTGCCTTAAAGAAGGAACTACAACAGATGGCATCTACCCTGCAGGAGTTGTCTTTGAAGATGGATGATTTTAAAGAGAACCTGGAAAATCTTAAAACAAGCAGTGAAAAACAGGCCGACACCCTCAAGGAAATGCTACAACACCAGACAAGGATAACAGGAATAGAGGTTTCTCTAAATGACTTAGAAAGCAGACTTAAAGAAGAGGAAACACATAAAGAACTGCTTCTTAAACAAAACACTTGGTTGGTTAATAAAGTAGATGACTTGGAAAATAGGGAGAGGAGAAATAACATCAGGATTTTCGCTTTACCTGAAAACACAG
Organism: Protopterus annectens; assembly: GCF_019279795.1. NCBI lineage: Eukaryota > Metazoa > Chordata > Ceratodontiformes > Protopteridae > Protopterus > Protopterus annectens. The sequence continues at coordinate 60,412,884 of NC_056731.1, forward strand.
AAGGTGAGGATATTATTTCCTTTTTATCAAGCTGTATCCCTTACTTTTTAAATTTAAAAGAAGGACTTTTCTTTGGCATTGAAAGGGCACACAGAGCTCTTGGGAAACCTGCCACTAACTCAAACTCTCCTCCTAAGTCAGTAATTATCAAATGTCTTTCATACTTGGACAAGGAACGGATTTTAAGATCTGCTTGGAGGAAGGCACCTCTAAAATATAAACAGAGCCTGATAAGATTTGATAACGACTATTCATCTAGAATAATGGAACAAAGGAAAAAAGTATGGCCAATGATCACGTTTCTGAAACAAAATAACATCAAGGCACAACTTGCATATCCAGCTAAGATAAGAATACTGTATGCCAACGAGATGAGGACTTTTATTGACTTAGAGGAAGCCTCTTCATTTATTAAAACTAATAATGTGATTACTTTACCAGAAGATATGGATTGGATGTCACCTTCTCTCAAGAGAACAAAAGAAACAAATGTCTGGACAGATGTCCAAAAGAAGCAAAAGACTGATACTGTTACAGCCTAATCTCTTAAAGCATCTACTATGATATGAATTGTTTTAACATTACTTTAAAGGACCAATTTTACTGCTTGGAATTTTAAAACAAAGGTAACTAACTACTGGAATCTTTATCTATATTTTTTGAAAATAGATGACACATGAGAGTTTTCACATTACCTCAGGTATGTAAAACAGGGTACTTTTCTTTCACAGAAGGAGGGTTATATAGCACATAAAATATTTATACTGTAAATCAACATACATAGTATATGCTTATTTTCTCTTTTCTTTCTCTCTTTTCTCATTATTTATTTTAACTGCATCTTGTCTCCCATTCTAAATTCTCTATTTACTGTACTAATATAGTCTGTATATATTTAATAACCCACTGTCTATACATAGATAAATAAGTCTACCTTAAAACTAGATTTTAGACTAATTGGAATAGTGAACTTAATTGTTATTACAATATTTATTAGATTAATGATAGTCACTGTTATGCTTATTGGGATTGGGGACATTTACGTGATTAACTCTGAAATGTTCCATTCATGTACATATGTCCTTTGAATTATTTCCTTTTAGCATTAGCAAATACGTAAAAAAAAAAAAAGGAGGGAAAAATGTACTGTTGGTAAAGAGAAGTGAAGCTTTCTTTACATTCTATTTGCGTTGCCATAGCAACAGTAAACAATTGCTGTAGTTTCTAAGGACACTGTGAATATGCGAAGTGCAGTTAGCCTCACAGATAAATAATAAGAAAAAGTAATGTTGTTATTAAAATGAAGAACAACCCAAACAAGGTAAAATAAATACATAATAGGACTATTTGTATATATTTTATGATTTATCCTCATAGGATTACATATTCCTGGAAACACAACTGAAATGTTCCCAAACTACATGTGCACTGAAATGTAGCTGCTTGATTAAAAAGTATTACTCATTTAACATGCTGATTCCACAAGCTGTCTGCACTGTAAAAGTTGCATTTTATATGTTACTTGAAACTGACCGTCTCTAGAGAACATGAAAAGATGCATATTACTTTTTTGCAACATGTTATTTTTGCAGTTACCTCACACTCTGTACAAACTCACTTGGCAACTGATAGCTATTCATTTAAAATAGTTTAAATATTGAATGTGCCCTTGAAATGCTATTGACATTTTGACAACATATAATGTGAACTGTAAAATGAATGACTTGAAAGAAGTGAAGTAATGCATAACACTGTTCTTGACACTACAGTAAAAGTAAAAATGTATATTGACAAGGAAGTATTGAAATGTTTTAGTCTTCCAGTTAAAATAGCTTACTGTCACCATTTTGCGATATCAGAAAGTTTGAAGAGCTAGGAAATTACTAGTCTTTGTCTTTATAATGATTATTAGACATATGTTAGACTCTGCTTAGGTTAATGAATTGTGACATATGTTTATGAGGACTCAGTTACTCACATTGGACTACACATTCCTGGAAACTCAACTGAAATGTTCCCAAATTACTTATGAATTTAAATGAAACTGCCTGATTAATATGCATAATTTATGTTAACAACCTGAATCCATACGCTTTCTGCTCTATATATGCTACATTATATATGTCACTTGCATATGACAGTCTCTAGAGCACACGAAAAAATACATGTTATTTTTGCAACATGCTATATTTCCACTAACTATACATTCTAAACTAACTCAATTGGCAACTGACAAGTTATTTATTTGAAACATCAGTCTAAATATTAATTGTGTCCTTGAAATATTTTTGCCATTTTGACAAAACAAAACCTGAAATGAAAAAGGAATGATTTGAAGAAGTGAAGTACTGTACAGATTTCAAAGACCGCTATTGATACTATAATATAAGTAGAAATGTATACATGCAAGGAAACATTGAAATGCTTTATACTTTTAGTTAAAATAGCTTATTGTTAACTTTTTGCTTTATCAGAAAATTTAAAGAGCTAGGAAATTACTTCTAATTTGTCTGTATAATGTTATTTCTGTTTACCTATGTTTGCTGAATTTCTTTTATTAGTACTGATTTAAAACAAGGGAAAGAGAGGGAAGGGAAATCTCTGTTTTTGGTCAAGGGGGGAGAGGCTCAAGAGTATTCTAACTGCCCTGAGAACTCAATAACATATTCTAAATACTATTTGATTAATACTTACCTAAGGTAAGTCTTGATTACCATTTAGGTACCTTCACATTCATTCTAGACCTGATGTGATTACCCATTCTGGAAGCAGGAGGTGCCCCATGCAGGATGGGAATTGTCAAGGTGATCATAGTTCATTCTTAGACTCTGCTTTGTAAATCTATAAATATGTAAAAGCACTGCACACTAGAATGTAGGGCGCCTCTACTCAGAGTCAGGATACCACTGATAAGCCATGTCTTTTCATAAGTGTAAGTTGAAGTTGGTGAGCTGAAGACTGGGAAAGTAAAGGAAGACAGTACACCTACAGTAAATTCATATTTCATTAGTAATCACTCATTGTCTCCTGTAGAGTCCTTTTAGTCAAATTATTTTAGTAATAATCTATTTGTTGTTGGCTTATTTAGTGTATGCTCCTCTGTTGCATTTAATTTATCAAAAATGACATATCTGACATGTTTGGGATCTCTTAAGGGTAACTAAATATTGGATATTTTCTAAGTCAACATATTAATTGTTTACACTACTAACATTCCATCCTGATATATAAAATACTATAGAACAATAATAGAATAATATAGAATTTCATATCTCTTAAGAAAATTCTCCATATAATAATTTAACATATGGAGCTCAGTTGATATTGTTGGTTAAAGGTATGAGTGATAATCCAGTAGATCTGTCTTTATCTATTGGATTAGGAATGACTTTCATTCCATGTTTAATGGGAAATTCATATTTACTTGTATTTGATACTTTAGAATTAATGTTTTATAGAAGTACTTTTTTAAAGCCTGACAAGAGTTTTGCCCTACTTATATTTAAAGAAGAAAGAACATTAAATTACACTCCCAAGTTTACACACATAAAAATAACATCCAATACTGTTTTCCACCTAAACGTAGATTTTTGAGCGTTTATTGTGATTTAAAAGCTTGTTTTTTTTCACATATTGTTAAAAACGAAAAACGGCCAAGCGGTTGAAAGACTGCAACACCGATTTTATTCAAGTAGATAAAACCATACAAGTAAGTTAAAATAGAACTTTAAGTGCTTTTCGTTTGCTCACACGCAGACTTCTTCAGAAGTTGCAAAAACAATCAATCAAACATGCTTAAATAGTCAGCTGTGAAAAAGCTGTTGGGTGATGATTACTAGGTATTTGATGATCTGTTTGCCGCACTCTTAAACTAGTCCCAAACCCTTCCAATGGGATTAGTTGCTTCAACTGCTGCTGATTTTGATCTAGCTGATCCAATCAAGAACAAATGGACTCAATTTTGCCAAGTAGAACTGACAGGGTATCATTATTCAAAAGCATTCCAGTTAGTGCCGAGTCCGCCAATGGTGTAGAGATCACTTTCACAGTTGGATTTACTGCACTGTCATCTTGGGTAAACAGTCTTTGAGAATCCGCAAGGTCAGACGCCATAAAAACTAGTAAAATTGAGGCAAAACAAACTTTTAAAAACGAAAAACGGCCAAGCGGTTGAAAGACTGCAACACCGATTTTATTCAAGTAGATAAAACCATATAAGTAAGTTAAAATAGAACTTTAAGCGCTTTTCGTCTGCTCACACACAGACTTCTTCAGAAGTTACAAAAACAATCAATGAACTTAGTTTATAGACGCCACAAATTCTTTTAAATTACTGGACATAAATACAGGCTAAAATGTAAATACAACTGTAACAACTAAGTTCATTGTCTAGTTAGCTAGATGTGTAGTTTGCCCAGCATTTTATGTGGGTAAAACGGAATGGAGATTCCGTGAGAGAATTTATGAGCATATCTATGCTATTAATCACAATAAAATAGACAATGCTTTAGCAAAACATGTTCATTTAAATGCCCAACATCAGCTTAAATTCATGGTTATTGACCAGTTTGTAAACGACATTAGGGGTGGTCCAGCATCTTTCAAATTGGAAGAACTAGAATTAATTTGGCAGTTAAAATTAAACGCTTTTAGTTTTCCAGGTTTAAATGAATCATGCTCAATTATGAGCATTTTAAGGCTTAAAAGCTTACAAAGATAGTTGTCAATTTTTAAACACACTATGTGTAAGAAAGGATTTAAGTTGTGTTAGCTTAAGTAAAATGAACAGTATTCAACTTTTACTGTCACTAAATTGCATTTGTAGTTATATGTATACATTTTTTGAACATATTTTTATGCATGAATAGTTATCTTTTAACAAACAAAGATCAGGGTTCAAGTTAAGGTGGCCTGCTTTTAACTATTTGATTATAGTTAAATTTCATGCACTTTTTCACAGCTGTTGAATATTTAAGCATGTTTAATTGATTGTTTTTGTAACTTCTGAAGAAGTCTGCGTGTGAGCAGACGAAAAGCACTTAAAGTTCTATTTTAACTTACTTATATGGTTTTATCTACTTGAATAAAATCGGTGTTGCAGTCTTTCAACCGCTTGGCCATTTTTAAAAGTTTGTTTTGCCTCAATTTTACTAGTCTTTTTCACATATTGTACTTATTTGACTGCCTGCACTTTTAAAACATTTTTTGTTTAAATAATAGTTGCCCATACCTTACTTGGATAGAAGGAAGTTTCTCTGTTCACCTGTGAGAGAGGGGAGCTTTGAGCAACCTATCTGTCCCTGGAGGAGTGGTTCCAGCCCAGAAGTTAGTAGTTTATTGGCCATTGTGGGCTAATTTCCATCTCTTTGATTTCCCTACTATAAAAACCGCATTTGCACGATTTTGCGCACCGGGCAGTGACACTTAGCTGTGGTTAAATTATTCCCGGCTCAAGTAAGTCTCCTCTTCAGTTTTTCCCTTGAAACTAGTCTAACTCTCAACCTAAGCACTCAAAAAGCATCTTACAGCCCAGCACTTACTCAGACCTAATAGCAAGCACTAATATACCCTGACACTGATTGCCCAGCAGGGCAAGGCTCTTCATTCACCCCTCACCAACCAAGCGACTAAGCAGCTCACCCTACTATTCAGGCATGACCAAAGGGCAACTTCAGGTGCAGTCTACAGTCCAGCTGGTGAATCTGGGTATCCTGAGACAATGTTAACTGCCTCATGTACACAGACAACCCTCTCCTCCTACCACAAAACACTAACATATGCGAGAGATGCAATTATACAGCCAAACTGGTAGCAAAGCTGTCTCCACCCAAGACTGGAACAGACAGTCAAGAGGAGAAGGTTAACACTTGCACCACACCTCCAGCAGCACACAGACGTACTAAATCAGCACTGGCAAAAAATACACATAAATACACAAAATCATACTCAGAGGCTCTAAATAAAAACCTGCAAAAGCATCAGAGACCTCCAAAGCAGACACCCAAACAACTTGCACTTCCCGTCACAAACCAGACAAAACACAAAATCAGTGTGCCACACAATCACAGCCCTTAAGGCGAAATAACATACCTAACACATTAGTAATAGTTGACGCTATAGTCAGGCACACTGACGTCCCACTCACTAGGCTGGGCAAGCATAAGGTTACTGTTAGATGCCTGTCGGGAGCCAGAATCCGCCACATAACACAAGCACTCAGGTCACTCCAGGACAAGTAGAAATATGACTCTGTCATTGTTCATGTTGGTGTGAATGACCTGAGATGTACCTCCCTGGACTACATGAAAAGAGACATGGTAGAGCTCTCTGATCATGCAGCTCAGGCTGGTATGATCCTGACCCTGAGCAGCATCCTGCCCTCACCAAGAATGATACCTCAGTATAAAGAAAAAATGATCAATTTCAACAAGTGGCTAAGCTTCTGGTGTCATTCAAAGGGGATCCAGTGTCTGTCAGCCTGGGACGACATGCTCGACAAGCTGCGTTGCTATACAAGAGACAGCTTGCACCTGTCACCCCTAGGCTTTTGAATACTGGCCAAGGCTCTTGCTGCCCCCATAGTGCCTTTCTTAGGCAAGGCTCAAAAGTCAAACCCACCTCCATAAACAGCACACTTAACAAAAAACTGATTGTTATGCTACTCAACGCCAGGAGTTTAAATCTCAAAATGCACTTGCTTGAAGCACTCCTCAGTATGGAGAACATCGATAACCTGTGCAGTAACTGAAACCTGGTTCAAGGTTCCAGAGAGCACCCCAGCACTAACAGGCTACAACTCATACCACACGTTTCAGCCACAGAACACGGACTGAAACACAAAAGGAGGGGGTGTATCCATATTCATCAAGGATACCTACACCTCCAGGTTAGTGGTGCAACATGATACCTCTGAGATCATCCATGTGCAACTAACATTGGGCAAATCTGCAATACAAATTGTGGCCTGCTACAGATCACCCTCCATGACCCATGACCACCACTCCACCTTTCTAGAGACACTGGAAAACATGTAGGTCCTACCGAACACCCTGATTTTGGCGATTTCAATTTCCCTACCATTCACTGGGAAAACTACTAGAGTACAAATTCCCAGGCCCAGCGCTTCCTGGAAGTCATCAACTCAAACACCCTGGATCAGCTGGTAAATTTTGTTTTTTTGTTTTTTTGTTTTTTTTTCAGAGATAGCAGAGGTTCACAAGTATCAACAAGTTATAACAGTGCAGTAAATGACCCCACACAAGAGTGCTAGGCCAAAGACAGATAAAATGCAAGTTTTGAGAAAAAAACAATTTTAAAAATAAGTGCAAACAGGAAATTCAGTAAACAGCGCTAGGTTGTGCTCTAAATACAGTTACTATTCCCACACAGGACTGGTTAACATTACAAAGCATTCTAATGTACACTCAAGATTTATGCAGATTAATTAATAATTCCTCATTTAAAGATATTCCAAATCTAATACGTTTTCTGTATGAATTTATGTATAATAGTTGTGAAAAGAAAAATTCCATTTCAAATCTATATAAAGAGTTAATAACATATAAAACAATACCAAAACCATCATACTGGCAGTTCTTAACAAAAAGTTAGTCATTGCAGTTAACAGAAGAAATTAAAAGTAACATCTTACTATCAGTTAATTATACCTCTAACACACAGTACTGGAAAATATTTAACTGAAAATACTTACATAGAGCATTTTAACACCAGATAGAATTAAAAAGATCAGTACTACTAAAAATGTTTTTTGCTGGAGGTGTGAAAAGTCAAATAAAGCAGACTGGGTTTATATTTTTTTATGAGTGTAATAAAATTAAATCATATTGGAATGGAATCGATTATTTTTTACAAGCTTTATTTAATGAATCCTTTACCTTAACTAAAGTATTGATAACACTAAATGTAAATGAAGGTCCCTACCTGAATAAGACAAATATGTATTTGTTATGGGCAATACTTGCTATATCTTGGAAATGCGTAACCAGAAGGTGGAATTCGAATACACCCCCAACCTTCGAAGAATTCTACACTTTACTGAAGGCAACTGCATTGACGGAAATGAAAATCAAAGAACTACGAATCTATCCCAGGCCATTGGTAAATAATCTTTGTTGGACACTCTGCAATAATCAATATTGTATCTCTGATAATTGATCTGTTAATACTATATTTAATAACATACAGTGTATATAATTGAAAGTCAGGCTATTGTAAATATTGTATGTAGCTGTTTAAAATGATATTTAAAAATATGTAAATGTTATTTTAATTGAAAATAAAAAAATATTTGAGAAAAAAAAAATGTCCAATATTGATATAAATATTCAAATTACTGTGGAAAATGTTTGAAATAAGTCTGAATTGCATAAAATGAATAAAACAAGTAAAATAAAAGAAACTGCATTTTTGCAAAACGTGTATTTTTCGTATTAACTCAGGCTATCCCTTTTATCAGAAGTGTATATTTTCTAGAGACAGGTGGTTTTATTTAATTATTGAGTGCACTTAAGCATGCACACAGACACACCACAAACAAGAGCTGCAGTAATGTACCTGATGTCTTCTTTTAGGTTTTTTCCCAGCCATCAGTCATGTATCTTGTCAGTTAATAATGCCAGAAATTTGAGAACATATTAGAGATTTCGCTCTATTAACTTTTCAAGTATGTCCCAGTAGTAGTTTAAATAATTTCCCTAGTGACTTCTAGTGTACCTCCCCGCTTTTCAGTGAATCTGCTGCATTGTCCCTCTTGAGTTATAGACTGAGGCAAACATTGGAGTATGCCAAACATTAAAGATTTATATTTCTTACTATGTAACCCCCACTCCAACTATAGTAACACATTAGTTAGCATAGTGGGTTAATGTTGCTGTTCTGTGTGGAAAGGATGCAGAGATTAACCCTCCCCTTCATGTTAAATGCTTTTTTTAACAATCTTGGTAATATTTTAGTTTCCCTGGTGGCTGGTTGTAATGCAGGGGACAAATATCCTCTCTGTGATGTAGGAGGGTACAGGGTTTGAGTCTTTTTAGTGCCTCTAAAGCAAGATGTATAGAATGCCTTTCTTTCTATTTTTTTTTCTTTAAATGCCTCTATGAGGTGACATCTTTGAGTGCCATTAAGGCATGATAGTTCTCCCTGTTGTCTAACCCCCCCCCCCCCCCCCACGAACATCTTTTGAGTTCTTCATGTCTAGTGGTCTTCCCCAGTATCGCAATATTTGCTGCTTAGTCTAGGGGAGTGTGGAGACATGACAGCCTCCCAAAACCCACCCATACATGCAACACACTTTCACGCATATACACATTCAAACCTACCCTGTTCTTTGCGTAACTGCCATACTGCAACCTAACAAAAACAGGCACGTTCACATGCACACCACCAGCACTAATCTGTCCATGAAACTCCCCTGCATTTACCTCTACTGCAATGGATGAACACAAGTTTTTGGCAGTGTTCATTAATACAAGTGTCTAGGAATGGCCATGTGAACTTGTATCAAATTATTCTCTGAATTGCCTTGCAGTGTAAATGGCTAATTGAAAGCAGTTGTGGAGGACAACACAATGCTAATTTAGCATATGCCTCTTTCTCAGAATGCCTGATTAGCATTTAGCATGACTGCAGAGTCCACTGTCTCAGTGCTACATATTTTTGTGTTACAGCATCATGGAAGGACTGTCTCTGAATCAGAAGTAGTTACCATGAGGTGTACACCATGCATTAACCTTTCAGAATCAGGCCTTTGTTGATGTTTTCACTTTTTTATAAGCCTCAAATTAATCAATACAGAAGTTTGATTTATCAGAAATGTAACTAATGTAAAAAAAGGAATATTCAGGTTTCCAGTTTAACTTTGTTATGGTCTTCTGAACCTTCTCTAAGGAATTCAGTGTTATTTATTGATTAATTTTCTGACTTTTTAAAGTATTGCTAAGTAATACAAACTGTAATTGATTGCTTTACTGACATAAAATTTGAGTGTTGGATAAGGTAGCATGTAGTGTAGAGAATTTAAACTAAAATGCTATAAAACTTCTGATAACTGATATGTTGTGATGGTTTACAGACAGATGACCTTTACATTGCAGGATTTTTTTTTTTAGAACTGTAAAGTGAAATCATAAAAAGAATCTTTAAAGTCAGCGGTTTACTTTACTGGGTATACAAGTAGCTCATCATTCTCTACTTCAGTATTGCAGAGTTTAATTTTTCTATAGAAATAATTTGAATTATTTTCATTTGTTTTTGTTTTATTTTGATTCTGTCAGTGTTTTAATTGCTTGTATTATTATGTAGACCTAAAAATGGCCATTTGGAACAACATGTTGTAATTTTCTTGTAAAATATCTAAATGAAAAAAAAAACTTGGGACTGAGTAACACCTTTCAGTTCTGTAAACCAAAAAGTAATGCCAAAACCATAGACTGAGTTCCACAATTAGAATCCACACGACCTTTCAGTTCTGTTCCATTGCTTCTTTCTTTTACCAAAAAAAATTACATTTTTTTGAGAAAGTGGATTTCATTTTGCTGTCAAAATGGGTTCTTGCATACTAATGTTTCCCCTGGGAAGGAAGGGGATGTGCATTACCTCTCAGATATAATGAACAGTTCAGTTTAAACTTTATTTACATTATTCAATTAACTTTAACAACTGACTTTCAGCACAAGTAAACTGATTGTATATGTATTCTGATATATTAGAATGAAGACTGCTGTTTAAAAGGGCTTTTAATTATTGAATTACGGTAGTTTTTTCTTTAATTGACATAAGGAAAAATATTTCCTGTATATGTTGGAGAATAAATTATTCACAGAATTAATGCCAGATGTTATGTTTCCTTTAGTAGTTACTTATGAAATGTGTTTCTCAGTAGAACTTGGAATATTGGGATAATTTCTAAAATATTAGTAACCCCAAGGTGTTCCTATTGCAAGTTGTATATTCTTGGGGGGGGGGGGGGGGCTGCTGCAGATTCTTCATTCATTTTTACTTTTTCCCATTTTTTTCTCAATAGAGTAGGGAGAGTGAAGTCTCTCGTTCTTGGCATTTTAAAAAAAACATTGCACATCTCAGTTTTGCCTCCAGTTTTAATGATTTAAGAAGTGTCCATTTAACAAATATCAGTGTAGCTATCATATACAAACTACATATGAAAGAAGACTTTCTAAAGTAGGTCAAAAAGTGTTAAAAAAAGAAGGATCTTTGCTTGGAAGTGTTTACATGGGTATTTTTATATCCTGGTTAGACCCCAAAGAATTTTTCCTCAGGTAGACAGAAAATGTTGGAGGTGTGATGAGGAAGAAAGAGGTAATTGGGAACATATTTTTGGGAGTGTAATGAGTTGGCAAACTTTAAAAGTTCCCTGCAGATTGTCAGAAATACTGGCTGAACAAATTGTTAAACCTAATGTGATACAGAATCAGAAATGCCTAGCCATATTCAGTTCAGGTCTTGCTGAGTCTAATTATCACAACTGCAAAAATAGCAGATGTTATGTGATCCTATCTCACCTACATTCTGTACTGATGGGTTCGGAGCCGATCCTCGGCTCCGACTCGGCACGCTATACTATAGAGCGAAGTCTCTTATTGGCTGAGCTATTCTATATCCCAGGATGCACCACCACCAATTCCCCAGATCTCGTTTGCCGCTTTACAAGCAAAGACGTGGTCTCGAACTTGGCTGAGCTAAGTGCTTTCTTTCTAAGAATTTTCTGTCAGGAATTTTCTTAAATTTAACCCAAAAGCTGTTTTAACAGCTATCGCTGTGTATGATTGACTTTTCTGATATTTTTTTTGTGGTAAATTTGTATTTCAGGGTAAGGTTTCCGTTTAAGTTAGAGGGGCCTTCCCCTCGCGCGTGAGTGAGCATTCTTGTGTGAGTTTGTGAGGTGGTCAAGTTCCCGTTTTTAGTTAGAGGGTTCTTGGCCCTCCTGTTGTGTGATTTATTTGTTGGTTTTCTCTTGTTTATCTGTGGAGAAAATTTTCGAAACCCATTGTACTGGGTTAGATACATTGCTATATATATATATTTTTTTTCTCTGTGACTACTAACTGTTTGGCAATTATGTCTAAAGAGCACAGACCCCCAGGGTTTAAAAAATGTACCCGTTGCAATTACAAGATGTCCATAACGGACGATCACTCCCTATGCGTGTACTGTTTAGGCCCCAAACACCTTCAGGAGTCTTGTAGCATGTGTCACGCTTTTTCCTCTCGAGTCCTCCAAGAGAGGAAAAACAAATTGATTCTAAAAGGGCTTATCAAACCTACTTTTGAAGAGGCCTTATCTTCCTCTTCTTCACCCTCTAAGAAAAAGAAATCGTCGGCTCCGACCAGTCCGTCGGAACCGACCACAAAGAAATCTCAGCAGGCTTCTCCATCGGCTCCATGGACTTCGGAGCCGAGGGCGGAACGGTCAGCCTTGATGCCTCCAGCCTCGACTCCTCTGGCTTCGGAGCCCATGGCTGGAGCTTCGAGAGGTGGGTCACCCTCATCGGCTCCACTGATTTCGGAGCCGATGAGAGTTGCCCGCTCAGACTCTTCCCCTTCGGCGCCGAAGTCCTCTTCGGCACTGAGGGAAATTACGATGGAGTCTCCTTCGGCACCGATTTTGATTGAGACAATTCGGAGCCGGTCCCCCAGTCTTTCGGAGCCGGTGGAGAAGTTTACTTGGACCCGTTCGATCTCCTCCCGGTCTTCCAAGATGTCGGATTCGGACATTGACAGGGTGCTCCAAAGGCTGTTTTAGTCTCCAGTCTTCCAAAAGTTAGTTTCGGCTCCAGCCCAGTCGGCATCGGAGCCGATGGTCCACCCTTTAGCCTTGGTTCCTCCTCCAACAGCCTCGGCACCATTGGAGTCGGTGCTGGTGGAGCCGATGGAGGTTTCCGGGTCGATTCCGACCCTTACTCCTACCCTGGCCTTCAGATCGGAGTTTGGTACACGGACCTCTTCGGTTGGCCCTGGGGGTGACGCTTCGGGACCGATGTTTTTGGTTCCGAGCCCCTCTCTCAGTGCGTCGGCTGCGGGAGTGCCGTCTGCTGTTATGGCTTTAGGGGTCGGACCTTCCCAGGATTCTGGGGGTCCGGTCTTTAGAGCCATGAGGAGTGCTTTGGCCAAATCTTCTTTGGCTACCTCCACCGTCTCCCCGGCACCTTCCCTAGGCACGGAGACTGGGTCCTTTGTAGTCCCCTCAAGACAGCGGAGCCCTGGGGCCTGAGGTCACCCCCATTGGGGGTCCCCCTCTTCCTGGAGGTCCCTCTGAAGAGTCTTCGGAGGAACCCCCAAGAAAAAAACAGTGCAAGAGGAAGCACGTCGACTCCCCTGACGAGTCTATCACCTCCGACACCGATCTTGATGATGCAGAAGGGTCCCACAAGTCGTCCTCGGATGATGTCTCCTTTGCGGACATCCTGGAAGTCCTCAAACAACGAGGCGGCTGGCAGACCAAACCCCCTTCCTCTGACGAGTCGGTGTTCCTCAAGGCCTTCGGGGCTCAGCCCTCCGCCTCCTGGGTGTCTCCGCCCTTCGATGAGCTCCTGGATTTGATCTCTCGAAGGGCGTGGGAACATCCAGATTCTGTGGAACCGGTGCCTGCTTGCCCTAACAAATTTTTGTCAGCGCCCCCGGAAAAGGAATTTCTCACCAAGGGTGTGGCTGTAGATGCTATGGTGGTGGCATCTGCTACCCAGCAAGATGTGGCAGAGGCTTCGACGTCCGTCCATCCTCCTAATAAGTAGTCTAGGAGCATGGACCGGTACGGGAAGCGCACCCTTACTTCAGCAGCCTTTACCTTAAGGTCTCTGAATTACCTGACGCACTTCACTAGACTTCAGAGGGACCTGATCAAGGAACTCTCAGATACCCTCTCTGGTAACCTACCTGAGCAGTTGGCCCAGACGGTTAGCTCTCAGTTGGCTACTCTATCGTCGATATCGAACTCGTCCATGAGGCTCATTTCGTATGCAGCCGAAGGGGCGAGTAGAGCGGCGGGTACGGGTGTTGCTCTACGGAGACAAGCCTGGCTCCGCCTGTGTCATTTTGCGGAGGCCTTCAAGTCTTCCTTTGCCGACGCTCCCTTTGATGGGTCCTCTTTGTTTGTACCCAAGGTAAAGGACACCTTGACACGCTGTGAACAAGAGGGTAAGACTTTGACTGCCGTAGGGGCACGGTTTTCCTCTCCCTTTCGGCCTTATCCCAAGGCTAAAAGAGGAGGGAAAATGTGGTTCTGTAAATCTCAGAAGAATTACCCCTCACAGCAGGACGATCCCCCTTCTAGAGGCACAGGAGGGGGAAATTTTTCAGGAAGACGCCGTCCCAGAGGCGGCAGAGGCCCCCGCAACACTGGAGACTGCGAGTCCTTTCGTGGCTCTTCAACCTCTCAGCATCCCTGAAGGATTGCCCGACTGCGCAGCTCCGGAGCCAGTCGGGGGTCGTTTTTTGAGGCACCTAAAGGCCTGGGAGAGTATCACTCGGGACCGATGGGTGCTCCGAATCATCGCCGGAGGTTACATCATCCCCTTTTCACACCCCCCCTCCATCCAGGAAAATCCCGGACCCGCCACCCAGTCAATGGGATATTGCAGCCATCGAAATTTCAAAGCTGCTTCAAAAAGGAGTCATCCAACTGGTCCCCATAGACCAGACCGGATTAGGGACTTACTCAAAATTCTTTTTGGTGCCAAAAAAGACCGGGGACTTGAGGCCCATTTTGGATCTCAGCAACCTGAATCGATCAGTCAAGAAGTCCAAGTTCCGGATGGTCACCTTACAATCCATTCTCCCGCTACTGGAGAAAGGTGTTTGGATGTGCTCCATAGATCTCAAGGACACCTATTATCACATTATGGTAGATCAGGCATCCAGGAGACATCTGCGCTTCAGCCTGGGAGACAGTCATTTCCAGTTCTGCGCACTGCCCTTTGGTCTCACCACAGCCCCCAGGGTGTTCACCAAATGTTTGGCGGTGGTGACTGCTCACCTGAGGAGTCTAGGATTCCAGGTGTTTCCGTATCTAGACGACTGGCTCCTAACTGCCACCTCCAGGCATCTACTATTACAGAACCTAGCAGCTACTATATCTCTAGGCACCTCCCTAGGAATCACCTTCAATTGGGCAAAGTCTGTGTTGCTGCCATCTCAGCATATACGGTTTATCAGGGTAGAGATAGACTCAAGGCAAATGCGGGTCTATCTTCCTACAGTGAGAATAGAAACATTACAATCTCAAGTCCGAGCATTGCTCCTCAAACGCCGAGCCCCAGCAAGGATGGTCCTACAACTGTTGGGTTCCATGTCGGCTACCGTTCTCCTGGTCCCCTTAGCAAGATTACACATGAGGATTCTCCAGTGGCTCCTGTCGGTCCAGTGGTCGTATCAGGAACTTCCTCTCAGTCACCAAATTATAATCACGGAGACCTACAAACAGGACCTCCGTTGGTGGCTTATCTCCTCCAACCTGGATCAGGGGCGACCCTTTGTTCCTCCTCCTCCAGTGGCCACTTTGACTACGGACGCCTCCCAGACGGGGTGGGGGGGACATTACCTGGGCAGGTCAGTTCAAGGCAAGTGGCACCCCGACGAGAGTTCCCTACACATCAACATACTGGAAATGAGGGCGGTGCTTCTATCGCTTCAAGCACTACACAGCTACCTCCCCCAGGGTATGATTGCCATTCAGTCCGATAACATGTCAGTAGTCTGGTACCTGAACAAGCAGGGAGGGACCAGGTCCTACCCTCTTTGCAGAGAGGCCATGAAAGTATGGAATTGGGCTGTTGCAACCAACCATTTCTTGGTAGCAACACACATTCCGGGGAGATCCAATGTGATAGCCGACAGACTGAGCAGAACCATTCTCTCCCCGCACGAGTGGTCTCTGAACGACAGAGTAGCATCTCAGATCTTCAGAAGATGGGGAACTCCTTGTTGCGACCTCTTTGCAACTCCCCTCAACACGAAATGTCTACAGTTCTTCTCTCTCACCCCGGTTCCGGGGGGGTTTCCCAAGGACACCCTAGTCCAAACTTGGCCCACCGGCTTACTGTACGCCTTTCCACCGGTTCCCCTTCTTCCCAGGGTGATCCAGAAAGCGATTCACTTGCAGTGCAAGATGATTTTAGTAGCCCCATACTGGCCTCGTCAAGTCTGGCTGCCATTCCTTCGGAAATACACACTGGACGGTCCATGGTTCCTGGACCAGGTTCCAGATCTCTTGATCCACCAGTCGGGACAGCTTCACCAGTCCCTTCACTCACTGAGGTTAACAGCTTGGCTCCTCCACTTCCGACTATAGTCAGGAACCAGGTTTTGGACTCAGAAGTTATACATATCTTGTCCTCGGCCCACAAGAATTCGACTAAGAAGATGTATAATAGTAAGTGGAAGAGATTCACCATTTGGGCCCAACTCCGGGGATTAGATCCCATTACTGCCCCGGTGGCTGAAGTTTTGAAATTTTTAGCTTCCTTATTCAATCAAGGTTCTTCGGTCTCCACCATTAAGGTTCAATTAGCAGCTATTTCTAATTTTCATGAAAGTATAGACCCACCTTTGATGAGCAATAAGTTGTGTAAAGCCTCCATGAAAGGTGCTGGGCTGCTACATCCTCCAGTTTCTCATCCTGCTCCACCATGGGGTCTTAATTTCGTATTAGGTGCTTTGACCTCTTCCCCCTTCGAACCGGCAGCAACTTCTGACTTGAAATTTCTTTCCTGGAAGACCGCCTTTTTGGTGGCAATTACATCAGCCAGAAGAGTTTCGGAACTTCAAGCCCTATGTGTCAAACCACCATACCTGGTTTTTCACAAGGATAGAGTATCCCTTAGGCCTAATCCATCTTTTGTTCCCAAAGTTTGTTCTAGTTTTTGTCTTCAACAGTCTTTGGAACTTCCAGTTTTCTTCCCCAACTACTCAGACAGAGCAGAATATATCTTCCACTCATTGGATGTTCACAGACAATTGCGTTTCTACTTAGATAGGACGCACCAAACACGGAAAACAGATCAGCTGTTTGTGTCCTTTTCAGACAATAAATTGGGCAAAGCCGTCACGAAGGTCACTATTGCCAAGTGGATCAGAGACTGCATCTGTCATATTTATTTTCTTTCTAATAGAGAGCTTACAACCACTGTGAAAGCTCATTCTACAAGGGCTATGGCTACTTCAACAGCCTTTCATTCCAAGCTTGCCATTAGTGACATTTGTGCTTCGGCTACCTGGTCCTCTCCTCACACCTTTATTTCTCATTACAAATTGGATGTGGCATCTCGGGGGCGAGCTTCCTTCGGTTCCACAGTTCTCAGGAGTGTTTTCCAGTGAGCCACCCAGGAATCAGGTGCTAGGTACGCTGTCCCATCAGTACAGAATGTAGGCGAGATAGGATCACATAACAGCTTTTAGTTATGTACTTACCATAACTTTAGATGTTTGAGATCCATCTCGCCTGCATTCCTAATACCCACCCTCCTTCCCCCTGCCTTGGAGATCAGAAGAGACCGGATGGTTCGAGTTCGACCGTTTCATCTTGAAACATCTGGCAATGTTATATCAGCAGTACATATGTGTGTGCATGTGTGCGGACAAACAAGATCTGGGGAATTGGTGGTGGTGCATCCTGGGATATAGAATAGCTCAGCCAATAAGAGACTTCGCTCTATAGTATAGCATGCCGAGTCGGAGTCGAGGATCGGCTCCGAACCCATCAGTACAGAATGTAGGCAAGATGGATCCCAAACATCTAAAGTTATGGTAAGTACATAACTAAAAGTTACTGGAAAATGGACATCAAAGTCTAAACCAACTGTACTAGTGGTAGTGAATATAGTAACAGACATAAAACAACTGGAAATGGGATCTTTAGAAAAAGTTAGGAGTAAATTATTATAGAAAAATGTGAATTGTGGGGACAGTACATGCAAAATAGCATTCTGGAGGAGGAATGAGGTCTGAATGAAGGCAGGATTTAAATGAACTGTGTAATGTTTAACTAACAAAGACTGGAGAGATAAGTGATGTATAATGTTTGCAACTAAATATGTCAGTATGGTTTGTTTTTTATATAAATGTATGATTGCCTGTGTCAAAAGTGTTAATTTAATAAAGATGTTTCTTGTTAAAAAAATATATGTTCTACATTAAATTTAAGCTCTTCTAAAATAAAAGGAATAGGAATGTTGGTACTAAGCAGTTAAATTCAGATATGTTCTAATGCATCTGAGAGGATTTTAGAGCTAAACTTTTGAAATACTGGGGAAACATTATTCTGCTGTTACTCTGTGTGCTACATTTCCTTACTTGGAAGTAGTTTTCACATCAATTGGATAACAATTGCTCATCTGTCTTTGCGAATTTAATGGTGATAGAGGACATTAATGCAGTCTTAAGATATGGATCTTGATAAAACTAGCTGTATTCATATCACAAGATTTATTCACAAGTTCTGACTAGGTTTATAAAGAAATCTTGACTTATTGTTTTGGAGATTTAAAAACCCACATCTCAGAAGATTCATACATAAAGACTATATTTTGGTAGTCAGTACACTAAAATGCATCATATTAAACTTAAGTTATGACCTATGTATGATTTGAGCATGCTGAAATAAGGCTAGATGTTAAAGTAAATTCTCTCTTTGTAAGTGGCCATAAGTGTTGGGTAGATGAAGAACCCTAATAAGATGCATCAGTACAGAATTAAGAAGAAAATAGCTTGATTGTCAGCTTAGGGAATGATTGGAAGACATAGATTCATAGGTGTGTACAAGGCTTAATGACCACAAAGGCCTTTTTAAGCCTAGCCTAGGTGCCAAAACAGGGATCAAGTTCCTGTTTCCCATCAAGTTATCCAAGTTACACTTGAATAGGGTTAGGGGAACTCTGCTCCACATGGATGGCAAGCCTATTCCAGGGAAGGGGCATTCTCTGAGATCATACCTGTCAACTGTACAGATTTTCGCAGAATGTCCACATTTTTGCCTCATATTTTGGTCCATTTTTCATAAAAAATGTAGTTTTCTGGCAAATTAGTGGCAAATCATTAAAGATTGAAATTAGAAAAATGACAGGCATTTGAGTTTCAGACTTCATATCCTCCAGATAATGCATGCTAATGCAAAACCTGTTGTTCTATCAACTTTCTAAGTTTGTAAGAGCAATATTTAAAACTTGTCCCTATTTTTGGGCCTTTGTCCCACATTTATATATGGCTTTGTCCACATTTCTAGTTCTAAGAGGTTGAGAGGTATGCCTGGGATACATACCTGTCTCTCCAGCAGGTCATATTTATATCACAGGGAAGGTTTAAGTCTTTAGACCAGGTAATTCTATACAGATATGCAGGAGGTCCTTCAGGGTGGAATCTGACAATGCTTTGTATGCTATCCCCTCAGCAGCTTGCAGGAGACAGAATACAGGGGTAGGGCTTCGAGGTGGTCTGCATAGGGAATATTACTTCTGCCCTGTATTCTTTTACTGAGGAACCTGTGTGGACGTTCCAGTTGTTGGCTGTGCCTAGTTAGGTGTGACAAATTGTTAGAAGCAAACATATCAAAATATTTATAAAATAATGTTCATGCTTACTGTTAGGTAAAACAGAAACCTCATTTTGATGCAACATAAATATTCCAGGCAAGATCTTTGCAAAAATCTTTAGTTCAATAAATAAAAAAAAAAAAACACAGAAAATAATACTTAAAAAATTGGGAGCATTTTTGTCTCCCCATAGCTGACCATCAGCTCCCATAGCTGATCATCAGCTGTTCTCAGGGCCTGTTCAAGGCACTCTTACTCCATTGACTCAGCTGTAAAGCATTGTGTTGTTTCTTTCACTGACTTGACAGATTTTTTTCCGTCCTTGGTTTATTTATGTTGTTAATGATGATGTCATTAAGGCTATTTTTGTCTACAGATTCTTCTTTATGCAGATTAGACCCTGGCCTTATGAGTCCGACAGTCATCTGCATCAAGTTATTAAGGCCAATTATTTTTCACACACATCATTGTTGAGTAGTGAGTTGTGTTTGTCTTTATTTGAAGTGGTTTTGATCAACCTGATTCTTAAAATAATAATAATAATTGATTCTCTGGGAGGATTGCCACCCTGTTTCTAACCTTCTGTTTATTAGACAGGTCACTGAAAATGTAGTATATGGCAGTAGTAGTCATTTCTTATGTCTCACAGCCTGTTTGACCAATGTCAGACTGGTTTTAAATCTGTGCACAGCACTGAGAAAGCTCTCTTTCAAGTGATCCGTGATCAAAGGCTGTATTCTATCATAATTCTCTCCTTAGTATCTAGTTGGTTTTTGGCATTGTGGAACACAGGATTCTGTTGGAGTGCTTGAAATTTTATTGATGTTTTACCAACACTGTATTCAAATAATTTGCCTCTTTTCATGAAGTTCCCAGAAGGTAGTCAGAATGCACAGTGCCTCAGGGTTCCATTTTGGCCCCCTTTATTATTCATGATGTACATGCTACAACTGAAGAGGTTATTGTGGAGAGGTGATTCTGTTATTGATCATATGCTGATGATATGCTGCTGTATCTAACCTTGTCTCCGGAGTCAGTACTTGATCGTACTACCACAGAGGACTGCTTTTGTGATATTCTGCATTTTGTTGAACTCACATTCAGATGAACTAAGTTTGTGTCTGTGTTTTTATATGCTGCTGTATTTTCAGTTCATCCTTTGCTGTCTCCCATAATCACTTTGCGGGTAGGAGATCATTTGAAATTTATATTATGTTTGTTTTCCAGATTCGGATCATGATGATAGTCTGATACTGAAGGACAAGGTTTCAGCTTTTGTCAAGATATCCTTTTATTATTTTAGGAATATATCCTGGATCAAGCACTTAATGCCATATTTAGAATTATCAACACTAGGTTGTACCCTAGTAATATGCCAGTTGGGCTACTGCAGTGCCCTTTACCCTTAGGCTAATGGGTAGAGATCCCAGCTGGCTGTGGTTGGTGCAGAATTCTTCTTCAAAATATCTGATGAGCACTTCTCGAACTAGCTATGTCATACCAGTCATGTGGAATCTGCAGCAGCAGCTGCCACTTGTGACCTGATGTATATTTAGAATTGTAATTCTCATCTACAGTTGCCTTCACAACCTGGGTCCTAAGCTGTTGATCCAGTGGACCATTTATGGCCTAGCCAATAATATCACAAATTTACTAAGACATGAACTAATGCCAGATTCCAGCTTAGTTTTGGCTCCTTTCCATAGGTGCTAGAGGGGCTGGCTTGGGGAAGTGTGTGTGGGGGATACTTGCAATTGTCCATCCACTTGTTCAGGTTATGCTTTAAAAATGGCATGGAGCTACTATGGCTTACTTCTTGGGGGGGGGGGGGTCTGTTCCATAATAGAGGTTATTCTCTTTAAATTATATCTTTTCTGCCAACAGGTCCTGTTTATATTTCCTGTGGTAGTGTAGGTCATTTAAATGGGAGTTTAGGGTAGGTATTAGTTTTGTGGATGTGTAGGAAGTTACATAGGACTAGATCTTTTGAGACGCTAGGCAAGGCTGAAATCTCCTCTTGGTTCTCAGTAGGTATCTGAAAAGAATGACAGCTCTTTAAGACTGTCAGAGTAACTTGCTCTTGAGAGGGTTTGATTTTCTTTCTAAGGTCGTTGTTAATTATTTTGAACTCTTCTGTGGCTGAGGAGGTTTGCTTTTATGAACTAAGAGTTTATTCCTCTTATTGTATAGTTTGTTGACACTGGGGTTCCACCAAATAGAGTTGTTTTTAAATTGCCACTATATTCATGTCTTATGAGAAGCAGGGTCTTCTAGGTGCAGGACGGGGTTTGAATTTCATCTGGTCATCAGTTAGCTGGAGTAGATTTGCCTTGGTACAGTCTCTGAAGATGGAGGAGTTCGAGGTGAACCCGTCTCACACTTAGAGTGAATGTTAGTGCACGAAGGTCAGATTTGACCAGTGATTTGCTAACTATGGACCCTTATAGAATAGCTACATTTATGGGAACCAGGTCTAATACTTTTGAGTCATTGTTGAGAATTGTTCTAGTTGATCCAAGATGTTTCCGTTAATGAAATACAGGAATGTCTGCAGATACTGGTTTGTGATAGTGTAGATTCCCCAGTCAGTGGAGGGTAGTTAGTCACCCAAGAGGATAGTCTGAGGCTCCTCGACTAAGGGAGTGCTGGCAGTTTCTTGGATTCATTTAGAGACCTTGGTTGTTTTTTGTTTTGCTTATCTTGACCTTGCTCATGCTTCTGGAACCAACTAGTTTCCCTGGCTTTGGAAAGTACTTCCAAGCACCCTTTCAGGCAATAACTAAAGTGTCATCTTTTTAAGATGGTGTATCTTGAAACAAGGAAGGCTGCTTGATCTGGCCTTAGAAGTCTCCATTTGTAATTTTTATTTATATGATTTGTGTTTGGTTTCATGTAATATGTATTTATTTATTTAGGTCTACTACATTTTTAATATCCTGGGTGTTATAATATTTTTAAATCATCTTTGTTATACATCCCAAACATTAATAACATTTTGTGCAGTCATATTTTCAGAAGCCAGACAATGTTACACACAGCACAATTTGAAGAAACAAGCTAAAGATGACTGGTTTCTGTTATGTATATTTTGACAAAAAATAAACTCTTGTAGGGTAATTTTGGCACAATACAGTTGCTATTACACACACAACATCCAAATGAAATGCACTGCAAAGGAATGGGACAGTGTATTTCAGTCTGCACAGTTTAAATTTTGACTAATGTAAGCATTAACCTTATATGGTCATCCATCGCACCAATAATACAAGGCCTACTTACTCATCATGGCACTTCCACTTACCTAGTCATTCAACATTACACAGTCATATAATGGACTGCATCATCTGTGTATAACAGCCCCCTCACTTTAATCACAGGCTTCTGACCTGCTGTCCTTTTTTAATTTTGACAGCTCAATACTGGGATATCTTGACTTAGAGTATAAGTGTTCAAACACATTAAAGGAAACATTGTGATCAGATATCATCTGCCCTGGGAAGCCTTGATCCATTATGACATTTGAGTACTATCCAGCAATGTGATTTTCACATATCTTTCGGCCTTCAGTATTGCTTTCTTGTTTAAGTAAATACATCAACAGAGCACCATAGATCTAGCATAAAGTTGTTAATGTGGGTTTAGATCATTGGGTTCGATGTTGTACACTGTTGTACAGGGATAAATGTTTGACTTTAGTCATTTTATTGAACAGATACTCAAAACTGTTCAAGTAATTGCCACTACTTCGTGGTCTCCAAAAATTCTTATGTTGCAGTAATTGGTTCTCTTTCTGTTTCATTCAGGATTTTTTTTCTGTCTTTTCTGTCAGCAGTTTGGTCACTATATATCAAAGGCTCTTATTTTTGTTCATATTCCCACAGTTTATTTTAATTTATTTTCTTTGTTACTTAACAGAATCTTACTTTCCTAATAGATCGTGTGAGTGCAACAAGTGTGAAATTGATGGGAGTGGTCACAGCTTGTAGCTCTTACATGGATTAGCTGATGTTTCCATCTTTTGCAGCAGTGTGCTTGTGTTCAGCCTTTTGCAGGAAAGGTACCCCCCCCCCTAATCATTTTTATGCAGACAGTCCATTTTGGATGGTGTAATGTGTCACAATCCTTGATGTTGAAGCTTTATACAACTCTTGTGATTTTTAAGTCACTATCCTTTCCAAATACCAGCTTGAATGCCCTGTAGGTACAGCATTTTTGAATTGTAGATCTAATATGCCTGTAAATTATTTATTCAGAGGTGAATAATAGGCTAACTGCCATGAAGGGCTATTTTAAGCCTAACCGTGTGTTATACCATTAGGTGTCCAAATTACCTTGATTATCTTTCCTCTACCGAGTCAGAAAGTGCTTTTACACAGAAGGACAGTTTCTGGTTGAGCTGTAGCAAGTGCTTTCATTGACAAGAGATGCAGAGATTCTACTTGGAAACCAACCATAACTTTGTCAGGACTTCTTGGATATATTGTCCAAGGTGCCACACCTCTTTTGGAGCTGCTGCACCCAAGCATTTATTCTAGAGGTGGAGCATAATTTAATTAAGCTGTAAATCATATTTTGTATGTGGGTAATGGTGGGTTTATCTGTGGCTGGTGTGACTGGAGGTAAACTGCCATTACCAGTGTGCATTGTTAATTGGCGTTAAACCATGGCATTATTAAAAAAAACAATGCATTTTACCTTTTTAAAAATGGTGTCATTGAATGCTGGCACTTAATTTTTTTTCACCTTAGCTAACATTTGCATTAGCTCATACTGTCACACATACAATTGTGTAATTGAGACCATTTGTAAGCTGCATTGCAGTGTGAGTACAATCATAATGTTCAAAGTTACTGAGTCTTCCAAGAATTGCACCTTGCCAGTTCCCACTCTAGACTGCACCTCCCATTACAAGGAATGCTTGTCGTCTGGAGTGAATTTTTAATAATTATCCAATTTTCCAGATCCCATTTGAAGAATATTGTATCACACTGTTTTTTCTGTAGGTGGATTATATTCTAGAGGTGAGGGAAGTGTGCTGAGTAATGAATCAGTCACTCCTAGTTTTATTAATCCGCTGAAGCATACTTAGATACTTTGTTCTGTTATCCATTGCACTGCTTGATTTGTGAAGGTACAAGATATCGTAGACTACCTGGGTCCCTGATTGCTTGGAGGTCTCCTCTGAGGAGCTTATATAACACAGAAAAGAGAGGCATCCCTTCTAGTATTTTCTGGTAATTTAGGGATTATAATCTTGTTATCCTTTTTGTTAGGAACCTCTGGGGTTGTTCCAGTTCCTTTGTAATCATGGATGAGGTGCATCCCAAAAGGGGCTTTGTATTTTATAATTAGTCAGTTCAGTGCTGAATACAAGGGGACAACATCTTTAGATCTGTTTGATATTTACTTCATGATCAGAATGATTTCTTGACAACAATTGCTACATTATCAACTCAGGTTCCCAGGTCTTTAAGTACTTTGTCATTTTGAAGAGGGTTATTGTCAGTGCTAAAGACTTGGAATGTGGTCAGTCTGCCAAAAGTTAAAATGCTGCCGTTTTTAACATTTAATTTGTCCATTTTGAATACAGCAGATATAAGTGCGAGTTCTTGTGAGAGGGCTTCTGTCTCGGTTCAGAGGAGAATTTCATAATGGCTACAATTTTGCAGTCATCTGCAAACCTGGCTAGCCATAGGTCTTGGTTTTAGTCAATAGGACAGAGAAGTAAATTCTGAGCAAAAAAGTCCTGCCACTTAGTCGTGTGGGACACCCCAGTTCACTTTCTTGTTCTGTGACGCTGCCCCTGTCACCTGCACTGTGTGGGTTCTGTATTTTAACCAGTTTGCTATCCATCTAACTACATAGGAGCTGTTTGTAATGGATTTAGTTTATTAATTATGCTAGCTTGAGGGATGGTGTCCAAATGCCTTGGCCAAACCAAGGTTGCGTCCACTGTCAACAGCTTGTGTTACCTTTTCTAAAAAGTTTGTCAGGTTTACTAGACAGGATCTACCTTTAACAAAACCAAATTGCAGCACATCTGGGCCTAATGAAATTTTTAATGTCTGTCTGTGTAAAACAAGTCTGTTTCTAATGTGTTCTGTGGTCTTACAAATGAGACTTATTAGTCTGATGGGCCTATAGTTTTTGAGGACGATAGTAGGACCATCTACCTATCAGTAGTTCTGAATGCCATACTTCAAGGACCAGGTGAAATTGCTTACCAAGGTGTTCCACCAGGTCTTGTGTAATACTATTTAATAAACAGCCTGATATGTTACCTGGTCTTATGGAAGAAGTGTTTTTAGTCTTGGACAGCAGTTTCAGTACAAGCACTTTAGTGAAGATGGGGGAGTTGAGAGATACAGGTTTCACAGGACTTTGGATAGCCAGCTCAGGAGTGAAATTTGCACTAAATTTATTTTCTAGTTTATTGGGTGGCACAGTGGCATAGTGAATAGCGTTGTCACCTCACAGCAAGACATTCCTGGTTTGATTCTCAGCAGGGGTGACTTCTGTGTGGAGTTTACTTGTCCTCCCTGTGTTCATGTGGGTTTCCTCCTGGTGCTCCACTTTCCTCCCACATTCCAAAGACATGCAGTAGCTAGACTGGACACTCCAAATTAGCCATAGGAGTGAATGTGCATGCAATTCTGAGGTGTGGAAGAACTACAATGGCAGGGCTAGCCACCTGGTTGTGTAAACCTTGGCCCTAGATAATTATCACTGGTCATGTGGATACCCTGACCCCATTTGCAAAAATGGGGAAAAGAGGTTATGGATAGATGGATGGCAATATGCACTAGGCACACACCTCAACCACTTAGCTCAAGAAATCTGGACAAAGCCTAAAATATCGGGGGGAGACAAAAACAGGGACAGATTTTAAATATTGCTGTTATAAACTGAGTGCATTTTCTGAAGGATATAAAGTCTGAAACTCAAATTTGTCATTACTTGGTGACTTCAATCCTCAGTGATTTGACAGAAAACCATGAATTTTATGAGGAACGGACCAAAAGTATGAAGCAATAAACTGGACATTATTTGAAAACCATGTACATTTGTTCTCTAACATAACTAAATAAGGATTTGTAATTGTCATTGGTTTCAGATGACAACCTGAGTTCATAGGCTACCTTAGTAGAGCTCTCTTAAATTTCTATTCAGATTCCTATTTTCTTTGACTTTGGCGG
The DNA here is from genome assembly GCF_019279795.1 of Protopterus annectens. Lineage (NCBI taxonomy): Eukaryota > Metazoa > Chordata > Ceratodontiformes > Protopteridae > Protopterus > Protopterus annectens. The sequence continues at coordinate 60,439,635 of NC_056731.1, forward strand.
TCTATAGATCTGTTGTATACTGTAATGAGTTCTTTACTTTTATTTGTATATTTTGTCAGTGGACCACCAGGATTAATTGCTTTAAAATTTTCCATTGTATTTGGCCCTAGATGGGATTTGCCATTTCCATATATTTATTTATTTATGTGGGTATAAAACTCCTTTAAGAGTCTGTCTGCTGAAGCAATGTCTGGAATGCAAGTGAATGTTTTTGTGCTTTTACAAATGTTACATTCTCTACAAGGAGTATAGTACTGCGGTGGTGGTGCTGTGGTAGTGTTGTCACCTCACAGTAAGACGTTGTCCTGTTCGATTCTCAGCTAGAGCGTCTTCTGTGTGGAGACATGTGTGAATGGGCATACCTTCATTGAAGGTTGTGCATCACAGCTGGCAACTCGGCACATAAAAATCTGCTGCCAATCATTAGCGGACCGGAGTTCCGCTGTGGCGACCCCTAACTGGGAAAAGCCGAAAGACACAACAACAACATTCTCTACAAGGACAATTAACCATAACACATTTGAGTAACTACTGATATGTGTTTTTACATGGATGCTATTTACACAAATCACTGCACTAAATGTTTAGGATACTTCCACTGTTTTTACGTATTTATGTCAGCTGTATACCTATCACTGCGTATCATTGTGCTTGCACATTACTAACTATAGTATGATTTTCTAGTAGGATATACTAGGTAAACACATTCACGCTATTACCAAGCATTATTGATTAGACAGTAGAACCACCAATGTGAAGTTCTATCTTGCCGTTCATTCTTTACTGATGAGTTCGGAGCCGATCCCTCGGCTCCGAGTCGGCCAATTGCAAAGCTCGAGGTCTTCAAATAGCTCGAGGCCAAATCCCTATCCCATGATGCACCTAGAGTTACCGCAGATCTAGTTTGCCGCTACAATAGATTGGAGGTTCTGCTATTAGCTCTGGCCAGTAAAACTGTTTTTCTACTTACTTATGTACTTTTATTTAGATAGTTTATAAAGCTCTTACAGCTTTTTGTTGTGTTACTACATTTTAGTCCCATCCCTTAGTGTGATTAAAACTTTCCTAGTTGGCCTTTTGTTTTAGGCCTAGTTTAAAAACATTTCTAATTAATAGTGTGTGTTTAGTCAGTGACCTTGGTCACATTTTTTGCTAAATATTTAGATAGATTAGTGTATAGTTATTTGCTTGTGCTTTGTTTAGCCTTGAATTTTTTTTAGAAAGGCTTGAATTTATTAATTACTGTTACAGTTTTGTAGTTAACAGTAATTTGGTTGGGCATAGATATTCCTTAGAATATTTAGACAGTGTGCTGTACCTTATAGCAGCTATCTTTTTTCCTTGCATAGTCTGCTCATACTGTGTGTTAGACAGTTTGTGGTCATAGTAATTTACCTTTTTTCCTGTCACTTTAATATTTACATTTGCATTACTGTGTGTGCGTGTGACTTAGCCTGATTTTATTAAGGCTTTTTGTGGATAATTACTGTTAGAATTTTTTTTGTGGTGACAGTAATTTTTCCCTCAGAGTTTTCAATGGCTGACCAAGAGAAGCACCCTAAGTATGGCTTCAAAAAGTGACCAAAAGATGTCTGTAACAGACAGCCATGTAAATTGTGTGTACTGTCTAGGAGCCCTGCATTTACAGGATAGCTGTTCTATATGCCATTCCTTCTCCCTAAGGGTCCTACAGGAAAGGAAAAGAAAACTGATTGACAGAGGGTTGTTGAAACCATCGTTTCAAGAAGCTTTGAGTGACCAAGATGGATCCAGCAAGTCTTCAAAGTCTTCTAAGACTTCAGACTCTTAAGAAATCCAAAAAATCTTCGACTTTGGCTCCACTGCCATTGAAGACAGACAGTCTTTTCTTTTTGGACCCGGTCTCCAGTCTTGGAGCCGGTATCCGAAACTCCTAAGCGTCTGTTACTACAGTCTGTACCACCTTTGGTGCGCTCATCTCGGTCCTCTATCAGCCTTTCTGATCTGGATGTGGATCGTGTGGTGCAGAAGCTGTTATCGGCACCGGCCTTGGCAAACATTTTATCGGCTTTGACCCAAATGGCTTCGGAGCCGAAGACCCTTGCACCAGCTCAAACTATTCCTCCGAGCCATGCTGGTCTTTCAGAGCCAGACGAGTTGGACCTGTTGATCGTGCAACCCTCGGAGCTGACGCCTGCTCCAGTGTCTTCGGCTCCGTGCACTCTGACATCCTCAGTGCCGATCAAGGACTCTAGGAGCCGACACTCTCTGGTCGGGTCCGGGGAGGATAGTCAGACCGACTTGTCGGTTCCGACTCTGCCTCTCGGGGCTTCGGCTCGGATGAGCTCGGCTCTTATCTCTGGTTTGGAGCCCACTGTCCTGGTGCCAGGGGTATAGACGGTTTCCTCGGATCCATCGGTTCCCCCACATCGGAGCAGAGGTGCTTTCGATGCCGTGAGGAGAGTCATGTCTCCTAAGACAGCCTCGACCTCAGGTCTGGCTTCCTCCTCCCCTAAAGCACCTATGTCTGCTTCTGCCTCACACATACTGACCAAGCATAGAGACCCAGAGCCGCAGGAAGCCCCATTGGGTGGCCCTTGCTCTTCCAAGACCTCACCAGAAGCTCCCACTGATGAGGTTCCTAGAAAGAGATTGTGTAAGAGGAAACGTCTAGACACCCCCCAGGAGTCTCTAACATCCGATACTGACTTAGATGAGTCAGAAGGGTCCCCACGATACCCCTCTGAAGATATCTCATTCGCTGAGATACTTGAAATCATTAGGCAGAGGGGTGACTGCCGAGGATTTGTCAGTTCTCCTGAAGGCTTTCGGGTCTCAGCCCTCCACCTCTTGGGAGTCTCTGCCCTTTGATGACCTGAGGCAGCTGGTCATGAAGGGCGTGGTAGTCTCCGGATACTATGGAGCCTGTCCCTAGGAGGCCTAATAAGTTCATTTCTGCCCCCCTTGACAAATCTTTCTTAACAAAAGGTGTTCCAGTTGATGCCATGGTGGCAGCCACCAAAAAGGAAATGTCTGAAACTTCCTCGTCTATCCTTTCTCCTAATAGAGACTTCAGGATCATGGATAGATATGGGAAGCGCATGTTTAGTTCAGCGACTTTTGCTCTTTGTTCGCTCAACTATTTAACCCATTTTACCAGGTTACAAAGAGATCTCCTTAAAGTGTTAGGAGATGCTCTTCAGGGCACAGTAGCTGCAGGAGCTACCAACAAAGTTGCCGCCCAGCTTGCTACCCTCAATTCTATAGTAAACTCATCCATGCGCCTCATCTCATATGCAGCTGATGGAATGAGTAGGGCAACCGGGTACAGGAGTTGCTCTTAGGAGACACTCCTGGATGCGCTTGTGTTCCTTCTCGGATACTTCGTGAATACTCCCTTTGATGGCTAAACCTTAACCAGGTGTGGGCAGAATGGAAAGACTCTGCCTGCCATTGAGGTCCATTTTTCCACCCCTATCAGACTCTACTCTAAGGGTCAAAGGGGAGAAAAAATGTGGTTCCGAAAAGCCCAAGGAGCCTTTCAGGACACACGTGATGAACACCCCTCCAGAGGCAGAGGAGGGGACAATAATGGAAGACGCTGCCCTTGCGGCAGAGGGGGTCTGCAACACCAGGGCGACAGAGATCACTACTCTGGGAAGCCCTACCAGCGCTTCTGAAAGGAGGCCCGACTGTCCTGCTCTGGAGGCAGTCGGGGGTCGCTTATCTTTGTACCCAGACGCCTGGCTCAAAATAACAAAAGACAGCTGGGTACAAAGTATCATTTCCAGAGGATACTTCATCCTATTCGCCACACCCCCCTCTACCCATAAGAAAAATCCCAGACGTTCCACCCAGTTACAGGGAACAAGCAGCAACAGAGGTCCAAACGTTGCTAAGAAGAGTCATCCAACCAGTCCCAGCAGACCAGACAGGATCCAAAACTTACTCAAGATTCTTTTTAGTTCCAAAAAAGACAGGGGACCGGAGACCCATATTGGACCTCAGCAGACTGAACAAATATGTAAAGAAAGAGAAGTCCAGGATGGTCACACTTCAGTCTATACTTCCCTTCTTAGGGAAAGACAATTGGATGTGCTTGATAGATCTTAAGGATGTGTACTATCACAGAAAAATGGCCAGGCCATCCAGGGATCATTTGTGCTTCCAGCTGGAAGCCAGTCATTGCCAGTTTCGAGCTCTGCCCTTTGGTCTCACTACAGCCTCCAGAGTGTTCACCAAATGCATAGCAGTGGTCACGGCTCACCTGAGGCATCTAGGTTTCCAATTGTTTCTGTACCTAAGAAGATTGGCTCCTTACCACCACCACCACCAGGCATCAACTCATTCAGGCCAGAAAGTCCACTCTGTAATCAACTGGGCATTACAATCAACTCAGAAAAATCTGCCATGTCGCCATCGCAGCATATCATTTTTATTGGGGCAGAACTGGACACCACCACCTCCACATTAAGGCTTCCAATAGAAAGAGTCTTTCTTTTTTGTCAGCATGTCAGTGTTCTGATATCCAAAGACAGAGCACCAGCATCAGAAGTTCTGAAATTGTTAGGCATGATGGCAGCAGCAATTCTAGCCATACCAATAGCTCGTATGCACATGCGGATACTACAATGCCTATTGTTCACTCAATGGTCTTACCAAGAGCTTCCCATGTCTCGCACGATAATGATCACAAATTCCTGCAAAAAGGATCTTCAGTGGTGGTTGACCTCACTTCATGTCATGATAGGACGCCCATTTGTGCTACCCCTTCCAGCGGCCACAGTGACCACAGGCAGATTATGATATGCAGCAAACAAGATCTGAGGTAACTCTAAGTTCATCATGGGATAGGGACTTGGCCTCAAGCTATTTGAAGACCTCGAGCTTTGCAATTGGCTGACTCGGAGCCAAGAGATCGGCTCCGAATCCATCAGTAAAGAATGAAGGCGAGATGAACAACTCACATGGAACGTTATGGTAAGTACATAACTTCTTTTTTAGTCTGTTGTGGAACCTTAGCTTTTAGGATTTGGGCCTTAAGAACCTTTAGTTTAAGTCCTTCCTCCCACTCTTACCTCAACTCTTGGGATTTTTTCCAAGCAGTCACCCTCTTTAGGACCTTTAAGTCAGTTTTAACATATGTACTCAACAACAGTTCATCTATAGGAAACCCTGCCGCAGTGGGTACTTATTACCTTCCTGCTTTCATCTTATGTTTGGACAGCCTTTCCACCCCATATTGTTTTAAGTCAGACCAATTTATAATTACTGGATATAGATCAAACTGGGAAGTACAAGGCACATGTCTCCACTCTTATCCTAGCAAATGATGCTATTATGTGTCAGAAGGAACACATGTGCCTCCAAGCATGGTGGTAGATATACATTTCAATACTTATGCCAGACTGGAGATACAGGATAAAGAAATCCCAGCAGTTAACAACTGCAGTTGGCCTTTTCACTGATCATCTGATAACAAAACTGCTTAATATGTCTCAAGGCAGGATAAACTGCATCTTTATGTTTTCAGAGAAGATGCAGCAAACAGTCTCTGAGGAAGTTACTATTGATGTTCCTGATGACAAGCTTTTTTTTTTTTTTTTTAATAAAAACACTCTTATTGAATTATCACTTGTGACGTATGTCTTTTGATGATACAGGTGTGTTGAGACATATAAGTGTTGCTGTGTGCTTTCTATTTTGCACTGTACATAAGGACATCTGTACAGTAACGTTTATGTATTTATTGTAAAAGTTTAGTGCATAGGATGTGCACATTTTGATTGATTATGGTGAAAAGGGATTATGTATATTTATTTCGGGTGATTAAAAACAGCGTTATTTTTTAGGTAATGTTATTTAGTTTTTTCAGTCAGATTCTGGGGGAAAATGGTGACCTTAATTTTTCTTGCTTCAGCAGCCCCACGTCTCTATTTCATCATAGTAACAAATATACACTTGTATGAGAAACTCATCCTAATAGTTAGATGTTCGTATAGGATCACTGTTGAAGTAGAATTTCTGACCAATGTTAATTATCCACAGATATGCGTCTGCCCAGCTTGGCTGATTTCCAGAGCTTTGCAGGTTTCTCAGCATGGACTGATTCCACTGCAAAGTGTGAGGCAGCCTACCTGCATCTTTTATTTCTCTTTGTTGGTGAAGGAAAACAAATATGCCCTTTGAAGGAAAGAGACCCTGTTATTTTGTTTGTGTTAGTTATATATAAAGCAGATGAGAAATAACTTCCAATTATATGTGAAAAGTCTCATCTACAGTACATAACTGCTTAAAGTGAGCCATTGTTGCCACTGGGCAGGAAGAGGTAGTTCCTCTCCTTCACCTCCTCCCTTATGTAAGGAACTGTTTTTGCAGGACCCAGCCTACTGTAGGGATAGGTAGGCGAAAGCCAGTACTGCAGCAGTGACCCTAAGTGAGTATCTGTGTTATGATGAGTTCTTTCCACAACTATGCCGACTTCATATGAATCACTGTTTTAGTAGATTCCTAACCACTGAGAAGGTTTGCAAAGCCATACCATTCCTGGGAGGGTGGAAGGCACAAAAGTAGCTCATACAACTTCTCAAGTTAGAGAAATATCGACAGACATTTGAGTTTCAAACCTGGTACCATTCAGTGAAATCATGCTAATGCAAAGCCTGTTATTCAAGCAGCTTTAAGTACATAAAGTCAATATCTGTCCCTTAATTTGGCCCTTGTCCCCCATAATTTTTAGCATCCCTCTTGATTCTTGTGCTAAAAGGTTGAGATGTATGTGGAGAGGGAATGCAATGGGTTGCACATTGTATTCCGACAGTTGTGAAATTAATCAAAAATTCTCATGTGACATTTATTTATTTAGTTATTTATTTATTGGTATTTGTTTGCCGGGAAAGTCCACTAGGCCAAGCAGAGTCCATTTTCAGTGGAGGCTGAGGGAGAAAATCGCCACAAGTAGAATATATAGTACATCACGAGGCACACATTAAGAGTCTATACAGAATAGAAACAATTCTTAATAGTAGTACCTTTAGAGTATATTTATATATTCATTTGACCGCAATTAAACATCTGCGGTATACAATCAATGATACAAGTGGGTGTAATAGGATCATAGGAAGTTACTAGGCTAATGGCCCTTGGGCTCTTCCAAGCCTAGCCAAGAGTTTATCCTCAAAAAGAAACCTCAGTTAGCACCTTTCGCCCCTGTCAGTGAGGGACACAGGTGGAACACCTGGGACAGATTTGTGGTTTCCCATCCACTCATCAAGGTTGCACTTGAAGAGGGTCAGCAAGGTGCTCTGTTTGACTTGTATGGGAAGTCCATTCCAGAGACTGGGCAGCCTGTGGGTGACGAACCTCTCTCTCCAGCAGGTTTTTTTTGATGTTGCATATTAGATTAGTACATGAGGAGTTAGACTTGCAGATATGGAACATCTCTAGTAGAGCAGGATTTGAGATAGTCTTGTAGGCGAGACACAGATCACCCCCTGTGCAATCTGTACGCTACCAAGTAGAGTGATAGTGATTTGAGCCTGTCTGCATAGGATAGGTGTTGGAGGCCGTAGATTCTCTTTGTGAGGTATTTCAGTGGCCTTTCCAGTTGGTGGAGATGTTTGGAGAGGTACATCCCAAACGGGATACTGTACTCAATTATTGGTCTAATGAGGCAGGAGTATGAGAGATAATAACCTCCTTTTTTTCTAGATGCAATCCCTTTACTTATGAGATGAGCCACGTAAAAGGCTTTTCTGACCATTGCCGCTACATGATGTGAGGCTGTTATCAGCCTGAGTGATATCTCACCACAGGTTGTGTGCTTAGGGGTTGCCGTTGATGTGGTAATCAATAGGGGTCGTGTTTTTGCCGAATAGTATGAGGATACATTTTTTTGCATTTAGTCTGAGGCCATGATTTTGGCACCAGTCATTAGTTGCTGTGAGACCCTCTTGCATTATGTTAACATCATTTGGGGAGTCAGTGGCAGCACCCAACTTAGTCATCCGCAAACTTGGTCAGCCACAGGGCCTTTTGTCTTTGCCTGGACCTCTGAGAAATAAATACCAAACAGTAGGGGTCCCAGGACAGATCCCTGAGGAACTCCACTAGTGACAGGTCTGCTATAGGAGGTGGAGGTCCCTATTTTGAGGGTCCTGTTGGTGAGCTAGTTAACTACCCATCTGATGAGATAGGGATTTATGCCAAGTTGTGTTAGCTTTTCAATGATGCCCGAGTGGAGGATTGTGTCAAAAGCCTTGGCCAAGTCAAGGTAAGCTGTATGTACTGACTTTCCATCATCTAGGGCCTTGGTGACAGTCTCAAAGAAGTCAACCAGGTTCAACAGGCAAGATCTGCCCTTTAATGTAATTGGTGGTCATATATGTGTGTGTGTGTGTGGGGGGGGGGGGGGGACTTGGAAGGTCTGAAATATCCCTGTTTTTTTTGCAGATGTCTCTGGTTTTGCCTCATATTTTTGTCTTCTAGATGATGTTTTTGTTTTTTAAACACCTTTATTGAATTGGCACTTAAAACATAGGCAAGCATACATTTATATAGAAAAAAACAAACCATGTTAACATGTTCACATGTAGACAAACTTACATTCATATAAAAGTAATCAAACCATATTAACAAGTTCACATTTACAAACATTATGCACCATGTATATTGTTTTAAACAATACAGTCAGTTCAACATTACATAAAATGTTCAATTTCTGCCTTCTTTTAAGCCTCATAGAACATTTTCTGCATGGATTATGCCCACAATTCCCATTTTTCCAAGTACTTTACTGCTATCCTTTTCTAAAGATCCCACTTCCTATTCTTTTATCTCTGTTACAGTCTTCACTACTTCAGTTATGGCTGGTTTAGACTTTGATTTCCTTTTCCTAGTAATTGCTTTTTTGGCAGCCACCAGAATTTAACTTTACAATGCCTTATTGTGTTTAGACCATTCAGATCCCTTCTCCCAGCTCAAAAAAATAATTTCCTTAGTTACACTCGTGTGCTTGCCCAGTATTCCTGACAGGAATTGTTAAAGTTTACCAACTCATTATACTCTGAAAACATATGCTGCCAGGTACCACTTTCTTCCCTATTACATCTCCAACATTTGCCATCTACCTGTGGAAAAATCCTTTGGAGTTTGCTTGGGGTATAAAAGTACCTATGAAACACTTCCAGGCAAACATCCTATGTCCTCCCATTGTTTCTTTTTAAATTGCTCATTTAATCTCTATTCTCAGTCTTTTCTGACCTCCTCTGATTGATGCTTATAGTTATCATTCATTATTTTATATGCTTCTGTTCTAGGTTCATCTAAAATCTCAGCAAGTGCAGTTTTTTTCACTTTGGATTCCCCTATCCTTTTCTCTTTGCCTATGATGTATCATTTAATGATAGGAAAGACAATCTGTAGCCTGCAGTCCAAATGACTTATTGGCCTCTTACTATTCTGTTACCTTTCCATCTGTAATTATTTGTTCACAATTCCTTGGTTTCTTTGCCAGGTTCCTTCAGTAAATTCTAGCTCCATCTTGTATATTCTCTGTACCCCTAATTGCAGTCATCCTTATTGGTAGAATCTTCTTTCTCCATCCCTGTGTTTGGTTAGTTTTTAATATACTTTGTGCTAGTGTATGAATATAATATTCTGTATAACTGTTACTCTCCTTAAAGATCTGCATCCAAAATACCACTCTTTCCTTATTTCTTGAATTTCCCCCTGCTTCATCTTCAGCCCTTTCCACTTGGAACTGTAGCTTTCTCCTTGTGTTATGCACTAAAGCCTTAAATGTGTAGCTGTAAAATATCCCTTCAAACCAGGTAATCCTAACCCTCCTTGCTCTTTTGGAAGGGTCAACTTATCCCACTTGTCTCTTGCCCTCATCCCCTCCCAGATAAAACCATTCAACTCTTTATTAATTACTATTCACAACTTCTCCTCTGGATGATAAAAATATGCCTGACCTATGTATAAAACTAAAGGGACTAAAACATTTTTACTGCTTGCATTTTGCTATCCATTTCCATTGACAAGATCTTCAAGTTCCTCACTTTTGGTAAATGTTTTCATTCTTTTGGCAAATCATTGAGGATTGCAGTCACTAAATAATCACATATCTTTGAGTTTAGACTTACTAGAATTGAGTGAAAGCATACTAATGCAAATTTCATTATTCTAGCAACTTTGTAAGCATATAGAGGTAATATTGGTGTCTGATTTTTGGTTCTTTGTCCTCATTACTTTTAGTTTTTATCATTGATTCTTGTGCTAAGAGGTTAAAAGATGTAGAGGGAGGGCTGCAGTAACTTTTTGACAACATTAAACTGAGAAGATATGTTTCTGTGTGGTAGTTATTTCTGCATGATTGCAGTCAAACTTCTAAAGTGTGCATCACAGTTGTACTAGTGGTTGTAATTGTTGGTCACATCTGTGGGTGTGGTGTTTGTATGCAGTGTATGTCTATATGTGTGGGGGGCAAAGACGTTCTCAACAGTTGTGATTTTACTACATATCTCTGATTTCACCTTATATTTTGGCCTGTTCCTTGTTGTCCATATTGCTTTTTTTTTTTTTTTGGCAAGTCAAGTGAAGACCACAGTCGTTAAATGATGGCAGGCATTTGAATTTCAGACATATTAGCCTTCAGAAAAGGCATATTAACGCAAAACATATTTTTCTATCAATTTTTCTACATCTATTAGGACAAGATCTGTTCCTGACTTTGGTCCATTGCCTCCTATTATTTTCAGCTTTCTAACTGATTCTTCAGCTAAGAGGTTGAGAAGAGTGTGTTTGTGGGGGTGATGGTTGTCAGTGTATTCTGACAGTAATGAGGTGAAAAGATATAGTTCTGTGTGTGGCAGTTTTTGTGTGTTTATACATTCATCTTACTCAAACTTCTGAAATGTACAGTCATGACATATAGGCAGATGTAATTGATGGTCATGTGGATGTGTGTAATCTATGTATGTGGAGGATATAGCTGCTCTCAACTAACCCTGACTTTGCCATGTTAGTTGTGCTCTGTTCCTCAAAAAATTTATTTTCTAGTATATCCATCAGTAAAACCAGACATTATAATTGCATGCTACTTATTCTTCAGAAAATGCAGATTGGTAAAAAAAACTTCTTTCTCTATTAACTTTTGTAAGTGAATTGTTATATTTAAAAACTGTTGGCTTTGCCTAAAATATTTGAGCGTAGAAGTTGAGAGGTATTGTAGGGAGGGGCATATAAGTTTTCAACTCTCCTCAATTTATCTCATATTTTGATCTGTTTTATTGTACAAATGTTGGTGCTCTGGCAAGTAAGTGAGAATTTTAGTTACTAAATAACAGATATTTGAGTTTCAGACTTGCTGGCTTTCAGAAAAAGCATGGCAAGCCCGTTATTCTATCAACTTTCTAAATATGTAACGTATCTGTGGTTGTAATTGATGGTTTCATCTGTGCATCTGTGTAGCTGTGTGCCCTTTTCTGTGTGTGTGTGTGGGGGGATAAATACTCTTAACTATCACAGATTTTGCAGAATATTTCTGGGGATTTTTTTGCCTCATATTTTGGTCTGTTCCTTGTAGATCATGATGATGTTTATTCTAACATCTGAGTTGTACAGCCACGGTAAAACAAGTTGTAATTGATGGTCACTTCTGTGAATGTGTGTGTGTGTGTGCGCGTGTGTGGGGGGTTGAAATTACAGTGGCAAATTAATTCCGATATATGAGGTGTGTACAGTCCATAACGTTGGCTTTAACTGCTGGGTGCAGTGGATGTCTGGAGTTGAAGTGGTGATTGACAGTGTTGTCATTTATTCAAGTTAATCAGTCATTATTTTGAATTTGTAGAAGTTGTGTGTATTTGTGTGAAATGCTTTACTGTGTCTATTTGTAATGCAGCCAGATTTCTGAAAAGCATAATCAATAAAGTTGCTGTAATTAATGAGCATGGAGAGATTGTGATGAAAATGACTATACATGGTGGAGCGGTTGCAGAGTGTCTAAAAGTAACAACTTGGCCATAATTTGTTCACTTTCCATTATAGTAAGACAGCAGCATTGTACTCAGTAAGCTGCTGTCTGTAGCAGTCTGGCAGGATGTGTGTGATAGAAACTAATCTTTGGCAGATTGTCACATCGTGTAGTGTTGCCATCTAATATTGCTTGGTCCACTGGTTGAGTTTTTAGTTGTGATACCTTCTTTCTGGAGTCTCCTGCATCTATGTGGATTTTGTCCATGTATTTTGGTTTCTTCTCTCAGACCTTTAGCTGATATATATCATATATATATTTATCATATATATATATATATATATATATATATGTATGCATATATATATATATATATATATATATATATATATATATATATATATATATATATATATATGCCTGTGTCCATTTATGTTTTTACTTTCATCCCAGTCTAACAACAGAGGGAGGTACACAGAAGGTGATTGTCTTTTTTGGACTGGTAGGAAGTCGAGCACTATTCTCAGTTAAGACTTAATGTATTCTTGCAAGAATTTGCCTTGTCAGTTTATTGGAGAAATACTGTTTTTGTTGGCTTTGAACATTAAGCTTTAGACACAACTTATTTGTCTTTGAAAATAAAAATTTGTTTAAATTCATTTCCTTAGTTGTGATGTTTATATTTAGGCCATCATTGGAATAAAAAATGTAAGAAAGCTGTAGGATGTATCTCAGTTCATTTAAAACCCTATATTCTCTGTGGTTCCTGGCAGCCTACTGGCCCCCAGAATAATGAAGTCAGTTCCTCTAAACTTATCAGTGGAGTCTTGGCTAGCTAGGCCATGTTAAAAGCCTGAGGGGGAGGTGCAATACAGGCTAGAGTGTGTGTGTGTGTGTGTGTGTGTATGGGGCCTGAACTGAAGAACAACCTCTGTGAAATGAAGAGACTACAATGGCAATGCCTCCATTTGGGCTAATACACAACCTGAGCAGATGAAAAGATGGCAACAATTGAATTTGGAGGCGAGTTTCAGTTGCATAAAATTATTAATGGAATATTTTGAGCCAAAGGAGAGGGAATTTATTAAAACAATAGAGAAACAACAGAAAGACGTGGAAATAATGAATAAAACTGAATTGTATGCTAACAAACGGGCAGATGTATATTCTAAGGTATCCCTATATGATACAAAATTACAGCAGATTAAGACAAGGAAGTTGCTAAGGGACTGTATGGATTTTTGTAATGGGCACGTATTCACATGGCCATGAAACAGGAATCAAGGAGATATTCATGTTTTAATTGAAAAGAATGTCTCTCTCTCTTTCTCTCTCTATATATATATATATATATATATATATATATCTATATATCTATATATATATATATATATATATATGTAGAGGTTTACTATCAAAATGTTGAAAGTCACAAAAAAAAAAATCTATTCACTTGCCTGAACTGACATGTCGAATTTGGTAATGTCACTTTTACAGAATGTTGGAAGTCATCTCCTCAACATCCGCATTCGAACATATTCGAAATGTCAGGAGGTGACATCACACTCTCAGGCAGTTGTGCTGAAGCTGCTGTAGGAATTGTACATCTACAGCACAAGTTTTTTCAGTTTTGCGGGGGGGGGGGGCAAGCCACCGTGCACCCCCCCCATTTGGAGATCTGCACCCCCACACCCCCTGCAAAGCTCTGAGATTGCACTACAGTACAGTGAGGAAAAGGGTAAATTTCTTGATCCCCACTATAGTGTGATCTCCAATCAGAACATTGATCTCATAATTAGCAAATGTACACTATGATTCGCTAATGTGAATTTGAACTTTCTCAGAACGGCATTACAAAAAATAGAAAATAAGCATTCGACCATCCCAGTTTCGTGTAAGTACCTTTCCACATTTTGAGAGTAAATCAGTATAGATGTGTACACACACACAAACACACGAATATGTCATCAAATGCCAAACAGTCTAAATGCCAACCATCAAAATAATCATTTTAGGTCAACTTTAAAATGATTGAAAACAAAAATTAAACATCATTTTTTGCAGGGGGACACTTCCTTCCCTCCTAATTATATGTACCAATCTTGACATTGCACAGTAGCCCTTTCCCTGTTGCACTATGATCCCATACAAAACACTGGTGGCAAAAACTTCATTGAAAATCATGGCTCATATTAGCATTAGCTGTTATTTACAGCCTGAAAAAAACATGTGCTCATATGAGTATTTGATGCTTCAGACTGTAACCATATGTGTGTGTGTGTGTGTGTGTGTGTGTGTGTGTGTGTGTGTGTGTGTGTGTATATGTATGTATCAAGGACTGGTTTTAAATATTATTCTAATTTACTTAAAAAGGTAAATAGAGCAAGTTTTTCTATCAACACGGATTGTTTCAACAATAAGAAGAGTAATACTGTAATGATTGACATTACTGACTGACTGTAATCCTCAGCAATTTACCAGAAAATCAGTAATTTTATGAGAGATGTCAAAAAGTATGAGCCAGAATCAGGGATGTTCTGTGAAATCAGGGACAATAGATCCTTTCAAATACTATGCATCACAAAGCCTGACTACTTACGTAGTCCCTCCCCCATGACCTCTATAAGTCCAGGGTTTCAAAACAGAAGCTTTTGCAGCAAGTCAGCTACTGCAGAGCTGTTAGTGAAGACTCTGACTCGTTTATATGGAACCCCCTCCTTGGGCTTAGCTCTTCGATGGAGAGTAAAAGAATGCCTGGGCAGGTCAATGAATTATTTTTGTGACACCCGTGCAACAAAAAGAAAGGAGACATTTATGTGTACTGGGTATGCCTGCTCTTGTAGAGTAGATATACAGTCATGATAGAACCTCATATACAATTCAATGCACAGTCTGCTTCTGTACAAATATCCACGGAGTCATCGTATAACTGTTCATGTTTAGAAGTCATTGCAGCTGTGGGGCAGAATGCTTAGATGCATAATGAATAAAATATAGTAAGCCTGATACTTAGGCTTGGTACTTACCTATGAACCTGTAATTCAAAGTACAAAAGGGAACTTGTCTAGTCTTATAATGACCCACAAGAGCAACAGCTTAATACTTATCTTTGAACCTATGAGTGATGGTTAATTCCTCTGCTACATAACTTGAGTCCTGTTCCATCAACAGATAGGAAGAGTACTTCCCCCAAGTTCCCTTTGTAAATATTTAATTTAACTTACAGGTACTCAAGGTGAAAAGGGCAGTGAATTTGTATGTGGTATCCACCTTCATATGAAGTTATACAAGGCAAATAGTAAGACATGTACGTGGTCCTTAGAAGTACTATTTTTGAACCCTTTTTGTTGGATTCATGCCTCTGTATGCAGAAGATGGTCATGAAAATGTAGGTATTCATCCTAGAGTTTTAATGTGGTGTGTGACCTAGCTTCCTTTGCTCAGGCATGAGTCGATGGTACAAGGTGGTGCTTAACCTATGATTGGTAGAAAGCCCCCTGAAAGACTGCTTCTACGGAGCATCATGAAGTCCAGGGCCTGCAGTGATAACATTGCGTGTCTGTGCTGTTTTTAGACTGTCCATTGAAAGCACTGGCATGTACCTGGCTAACACATTTGTCTAACAAGACCAAGGCTTACCCTTCAGCAGTACAGCTGGTATACATACTGGAGATAATGCATTCAGTTGTAGGACAAGCTGCTGATGAGATGAGAAATTAGTCTAGCGCTGTGTCATTCTGTTTATATTTTTATATTTTTATTGAAATTTTACATACAGAAGCAAACACACTAAAAATAAAACGTACTTATACGATTATCTACATCAGTTCTTGGCTGTATTCATTACTAACATTCATTAAACGGACAAAATAAATTTATCATAGAACATAGGTTAATATTTCTCTTTTAATAAATTGTATTCTGTACTTACATTCTCTTCTTATTTTATTTGTTTTCATCTTAATGTTACACATTTTTGACCCACAACAGTAATGGTCTTTATAAACTATGTAAATGAAGGAATAAGATACATTTTTTCCCAGTTCTTTGTGGGTATTTAAGTTCCAGAGAAGTTGGAACTGTGACTTGGGTCCACATCTGAGAAATGGAGCATTACACAACACCAAAAGTTTAGTTAACATAAATTTGTAGAGCCAGACTGCTTGCAGGAATGATTTAATTTTTCCAAAAATGACTGTGGAACTTTACAGTCATAAACTATCAGCTTCCAGCTTGCTTTGATTAACAGTTTGTACCTCCAAAAATCAGTGCACGCCTTTTGGGGTATAATTTCAATTCTTTGTGGAATGATAAATGATCTGTGTAAAGCTTATTTTTTGAGGCTGTTAAAATCATTTTTTTACCTTTTGTAGTTCAATTTGAGCAACTCATTTTTATGAGCATAATCCCAATGCTTAAATTTAATGCAACAATTATAGTTCTTAATTGTTTTATGCATGTTTGAATAAATATGATCTTCCCTGCACTAAAATGTGCAAGCTTTTCACTACACTTGTATATTGTTTTCTCATTTTAGCCTATCTGGAGCCCTCATGTGGTAGTATCAGGGCATTTTAACAGTGTTCAGGATGTATGCTGGGATCCAGAAGGAGAGTTTATAGTGAGTGTTGGTTTAGACCAAACAACCAGACTGTTTTCCCCATGGCGAAGGAAAGGCAAGGTAAGTGAAAACATGATTTTTCAGTATTAATTTCATACTAGAACATTTGAAGTATTTATTATATCTTGAGTATGCAGAATCATTGCTCTATAATTTAATGTGTGGGAAAATATCTGTAAAACAGTAAATGGTAAACTATGTCAAGCTCTCCTGTATCAGTGGACAATTTCATTGAAGCTTCCTAAGTACATGAAGTTGTATGACCTTGAAGAATGCTACATTAATTAAGGGGTACAGAGGATGAAGCACCTTTCATCGGGGTATGGGAGGCTTGCTTCCCACTTTTTATGATCAGTTTTAGATGTACTGGTCTGCTGTAGTCTGCTACTTGAAAATCCATACCATGTGCCTGAAGAACACTGCAGCCTGCAGTTAGGAAAAACATGCATGTACGACTGAAAGTCATGTTTCATCTGTATGCACGTTTTTTCTGTTTTGTAGGCAGAAACATAAAACATGCCTTGTACAGTAGTAATTCCCTTTTGTAGGCAGAAAGATAAATATAACTTGCATTATGTGAATTCCTTTTTCTGGGCAGAAACATACACATATACCTTACAAAGCTGAATTCAAAAATTGTCATCATTTATGTGGTAATGTGATAGATATCAAAACTTTTGTAATACCTGTCAAAACGAAAAAAAATAAAATCAATAGGTAGGAATAAAGCCTCTTCAGCAAGTAAGGCAAGAGTTTCCTCAAAGATCCATTAGCTTTAGCTGTACGCCCCAGCTAAGACATGTTTGATTAACAGCATGGGCTCTGGAAGGGTAGGGGTAAGCATCTGAAAAAGTTTGCCCATTCTGGGGGGGGGGGTGGCTATGCTTGCTGCAGTAAAGCAGTGTTATGAGCCTGGTATGCTCCATAAAATATTAGTGGTGTGCTAATTAGTCTGTAGGTTGCAAATGCATGGAGGTTTGCTTATACCTCCGAATGTATGTGTTTGCTGAGCTCACAAGACTGACTTATGATTTCAGGAGTTGGGGCACACTCCCTGGCAGCAGTATTATAATGCACCAGCACCCTCACTGATGTTGGACTTGGGTGGGGTTGAGCCTGGAGGGAGGCTATGACAGGTCTGGTAGAGCCAGTGAACAAATAGAGGAAATGATGACAGCTGATAGCTGTGGTGTGGGGGAAAAAATCATGTGTTTTGAATGCAGGTGGAGGTGGATATCACAAACCTGAAGTTGGAGCACTAAATCTCTAGAAATGGACAAATCCAGCCCCTATGTTTGCTGGAAAAATAGAGCAATCTGATTATACTACTGGTGGCTTAAATTCTAGAACAGAGCAAGGAATCCAGTAGGTTGGCAGATAAGAACCCACTGAGGATGTGCTGTGAGGGTGCCTTGTAGCATAGAAAATGGGTATATCACCACCTGTAGCCATTTCCTTATCAGTCAAGCATGGGCTTAATATGCATGCATAACTGCAGTGATGCTATGTCCATGTCTAGAAAAGATATTCCCTTTCTCGTCAAGAGACCCTACTCCAACAAAAGCATCAAGCCCAGTACTTCAGCTGATTAAAGGAAGGTAATTGTCTGAAACCTGATCTTGCTTGCTCTGGTTATCCTTTGTATTATAACAGAATTGTTGCATACCAGCTTAGTCAGGAGTCATGATATGTGATCATAAGTAAGATTTTGAAGGCAGAATATTTCTGTTGCTGAAAATGCTGCTAAGAGTTGCCACAAACAGATTAGGTTTCCCTTTGCCAACTATATTTTATTTATTTATTTATCATTTGTTGACCAGGAATGTCCGACTAGGTTCCACAGAGCCTGTTTTCAGCAGAGGCCCTGGGAGAAATGCTCCAGCTATAATTTTACTAATACAGAAATTGAATCATGAACCTTGTTAGATTTTAAAAAAAGTAAATAAACTGGTAGAGTAACATTTCCTTTAGCTCCTGCATTTAGGGTTCTGTCTTGTATGTTGTTTGGAGCCCACCACAAACTGGGCATCTGGTTTGAGTAACTCTAATGTGAGTAGATGTTCTAGGTACTCTTCCTTCATTATATTTACAATTTAAAAAATGAGTTAATTTCAGCAAAAATATTTTTAATGTGGTCATGATACTGTTGTTTTGCATGTTGGTATAGACAACTGAAGATGAAAAGAAGTACAGATGGACTTCTGGATTGGCTAAGAAATCATCTTTCACCTGTGGATCCTACCTCTCATTTAGGCTGTTATCTTGCTGAGCTACTGTGAAAAACCTGCCTTCCCTTTGCCTGTACAGTCTTCATGGACATGTGTTGGGTCATTGAACCCTGTTGTACTTCCTAGGTAGTATCCTATCCAGAAAAAGCTGGATGCATGGGGGGAAAGTTTTGGAAGTTGGATAGCAGGATAGATTTGCTGGAGTGGTCAATGAATGCCTTATCCACCCAATGTCAAAGACAGAAGTAGAAATAATAGACCAGTTAAGCATGGCATGCAAGAACAGTTAGGTGTTTTGGTGCCTATGTATCTCTGAAAAAGCTGAAGAAGTTGACTTTGTTAGGTGCCCAACAGATGTTCCACCACTTTGCATATGACAGTCATCCTGAGGGTGCTTATTGTTCTACTGCATCCTTCTCAGAATGTTACCGAAAAGCCACAGGTGCAATCAGTGAGAGTCTCCACTAACGCTTGCTCTTAAATAATTTTAAAAGTTCTCTCGACCTTGGGAAGAAACTGAGGTTTCAGCCTAGACTTATTCAGGTCAATTAAGACTTTTCTCTGTATACTTCTGCCAGGCACCACTGGTTTGTGACACTGTTTTAATTCTAGTAGATTGCCAAGTTTTTTCCCTTGTTGATCATGCATAAGTGTTTAAATTGGAGGACTTTAAATGAATATTTTCTGCAGCTATAGAAGTTTAGATGACCACAGACATTAGTAAACATAGGAGGCCGTATGTGAAGTCATCCCAGAAAGTGCAGTTGCCCCTGCAAAAATACCTCACCAAGATCGTTTGTGAACAGAGAACCTTGCGGAATATGTAAGGGCCATAAAGATTATTTGCCCAGTGAAGTGTTGCCAGCCTCGTGTTAATGCCTGCTTTTTTTGTCAGCCAAAACCAGCTGATCCTCAGAAGGGAAATTAGTATGTGGATCCAAGAATTTAGCTTAGGCTTTAAGTATATCCCAACAGGCAGCTGCCACTTTATACTCAGGTGTGATGTCACCATTTCATGCCATGACTAACTGAAAATTTACCTCGAGGTCTAGCTTTCTTTTTGAGTATGTGAATACCTGATTGGGATCTCGCTCTAAATCTGTCTCTTACCTTGTTTTAGCATGCAGTTATTCACTGATACAGGGACAGGTTTGAGGCTCTTGCTTTTTTTTTTGAGAATTGACCTGACTACAGTAACAGCTAATGCTGAGATTTGATGTAGTTGTTTGTTACTATCATATCTGACTTCACCTTTTTAGGGGGATTTCAGATGTATATGCCATTTGCCCGAGGAGCAGTTCTGTCATGGGGGAATAACGAGATGCAGGGCAAGGATAAATTTCTTTGTCATATTACTTAATCTACAGTTAGTTGTATGCTGTGGAGTGCGTTTTGTGTAACTGAAAACATCTTTTCACTATTGCCTAACATGTTTTCTTGTAGGTATGTATGCGCATTCTATAGGGTATAATAAAGTCCTTTATCTAGGGGCTTTAATTATTTTGGCGGCCCAAATTACATCATTAAAAGGTATGCAGCTGAAGTTTATTCTCATGCTATGAGATAGAAGGTGGTTTGAATTGCAGGATTTTATAACTCCTTAAGATCCAGTTTCTTGAGTTTAAATCTGCTTATGCTCACCTATTTTAGTTTCAGAGAGGCTACCTTTGTTAGAAGTCTTAAAGCACAAAGTGACTTCTGACAGTTTGGGGAGGGACTTTTCTCCCTCCTTCCTCTTGTTTTCCCTTAACGTTTGGTATTATCTTTTCTCAAGTTTTCACTTTTCCAGTATTCCTGAGCATTGTCCACCTTGGTCTTATTGGTTGAAGATCTTATGGTAGGCCCAAGAGTTAGTGGCGCGTCCAGTTATATGCTTGCTGTAGTGGCACTCTGTGGGGAGAGGCATCATGATTTGCAGATTGCTATCCTAATGAAGGTGGTATGAGGGCAGAATTAATGCCTATAATATTGAGTTGACCTTTGGCTTGCTTCATTGTGGCAAATTGGCTTTAAGGTATTTGAGGCTAAGAAAATGTAGTAGCAGGGCTGCCAAAATGGTATTGCTTAGTCAGTAGATTGAGTATGTATGTGATGCCATCTGCTAAGTTATGGATACTTGTTAATATGTACAAGTATATACAGTGTTTATGAATGTTCTGCAGGGTCTGGGTTTGGCTACTTTACAGACTATTTCAGCTACACGTTTCAAACTACCCAGTGACTTTTGCCTTGTTACTCTCTCTCTCAATGTGAAATCAGGAAGTCATCTTCTCTTTATGTCAATATAGAACTTTTATCTATACCGATTTCTTTCCAGCACTTCCTTTGCTTTGTGTTGACTTTCAGGTATTGGAAATGTAGATGAAAAAGGTAATCTGCTTTCAACCTTCTTCTTATTAATAAATGAGTTGGAAAGAGTGTGTGTTCCATCCGTGGAGTGTTCATATACTCCAAAATAGTGAGCTGAGAATCCTTGTAACTTTTACTACAGCTTTTTCTTCGAAGATTGTTCACTCTTTTTTCTCCATTTTTATAAAAGATTGTGAGCAGTGTGAAGTGGATGTTATCTTTCTCTGAATTCCTATGCACACAAAAACATTCTGAATTCTTGACTTTTGTTTAGTGAACTGCTGTGAAGTATCACATCAGGTAGGCCCTTTCTTAAGAAAGTATACACTTTAAAGTTTGTTAGCTTAATTTTTTCAGAGAACTTGAAATGACAATGCTGAATGATAATAATAATAATACACATGTATGAGATACGTGGCCTCTCTGAAAAGAAGCAAATTTCTGCCCATTGATCTCCATGAATGACCTGATACTCGTATTCATTTTAAGTGATATTCACATGGTAAACTCACTACTCCTGATTGCAAATTAGGAGCTGTCATTGAATCTCACACTGACACAAATGTTCTCCAGGAGGTGCTGACACAGACAAACTACTGGTGTCAGAGCCATGGACTAAAACTAAATGCCAAGAAATGTGTATATCCTTTAGGAAGTCATCCATCCCTGGTAACTGTGGTATTGACAACACACCCCTTAGAGTTGGCCCAGTAGTCAGGGACTTAGGAACACACATAGTTAGTAATCTAGCCTTTGATCATCACTTGTCCACAGTGGTGAGGAAATCATTCTATGTTGCGCAACTTATAAACAAAGGTATGGCATCTAAGTCCAAGGAAGTCATTGTTCCACTATATTTGTTATTCATCAGACCCATCAGTGAGTACAATGCACCCTTTGGTATGTACCTAACCAGGCATATCCAACAACAGGAACGTCCACAGATGTTCCTCACTAAAAGAATACAGGGTGTAAGTAATATGTGTGATGATTGGGGAGAGATGGGCGAAGGCTGCCAGCCTAGTCAAATAGAATTTGATACATAATTCTATCAACTATATAAATAAATGTAAAATACAGGCTTGTGTTTTTAAATGTAAGAAAACACTGTAAAATGTGAACTTCGATTGTTGCAACATTGCCATCTGCTGTATGGAAAACCAAGCCAAGTATTTCAAATGTGTCTTTTTAAGTTGAAAAGATCTTATGAATCTCTTTAATGTTTTACAATTCGGCTCCAGTGCGGCTGGATGAAGGTTTCATGCACATTGTTTTAAGGCTAAATTTTATGACCGGAATTTAGATGTGGAATGCGCTTTATTGCTCTAGTTTCTGTTAGAATATACATGTGAAATGTCTTCTATTGTAAGTTTCTGTGCAAGTGTTAGATTATATATAAATAATGCAGATAATGCAGTTTCTGGCCTGAGAACTCAGACCAGGTGTTAAGATTATGCAGTTTGTTTGCCTGGGAAAACCTAAGTGTCAAAAATGATGTAATTTGGGGAGGGACCCAGCAAACATGTTTGTTAGTAATGTTTAAATACTATTTCTCACAAGAGATTGAATGCATTTTGACTTTGGACATCCAACTTACCAGCACTCTGCCTTGAGCTCACATGTAAGTTTTAGCACTGTGATTTCTTGTAGGAATAGTTAAAGCTAGTAAAGATTAATTAGGTATTTTTCTTTGAAATCAGACCTGTCCTACTGTATTATTTTACGTTTCTGTGTGATCTCTGAACTCTTGGATATCTCTGTGGTGTAGTAGTTTTGTCTTGTGTTTTAATTATTTATTATTAAATATTTTTAAAGCCTTCTACCTGTGGCTGATTTGTGTAGAGATGGGCTCTAGAGTACATTGCATATTTATAGACGTTATTGTAATACGCCACTCTAAAGTAAGCCTTGACTGTTAGTCATACTACCATTGGATATTAATATTGCACAGTAATAATTGGACACCCTTTTAAGGGTCTTTGAGTAGCTGATATTAACTGGGTGGTGGCAGTAATTACTACCGTATAGTCTGGATAAAGGGGCACAGTTGGAGAATCTGTGTCAGCCTTTCTCAGGAGTGTCTGTGAAGTTGTATAAATACTTATCTCAAAGTGTGTGTGTGTTGTGTCAGCTACTTGGCAGAGACACGAAGCACTGGTTGGACAGAGAGGGTACTGGAGGTTTTAGCTTGCCCAGTTAGGCTGAGACCTGGACCCTGTAGCTGTGCCAGTGGGGAGTCTTATTGGGGACCTGGTGAGCAAGGGAGCAACCAGCCCCAAACTGACTGTGATCTCTGTGTGCACTTAAGGGAAATTGTACTTTACTATGTGTATTAGTTATCCTTTCCTCTTCTGGGAGACGACCACCCTGGTGTTAGTGGTGAGGATTGAGGCTCCTTGATTACTGAGCCAGGGCATGGTCATCACAATATGTCCTTTGCAGACCGCCTCAAGGCCCTATCCTTGCAGTCTGTCTCCTACAGGCATTTGAGGGGAGATCTATGCCTGGCATACAGGGCATTGTCAGGCCCCACTCTGATGGACCTCCTGCATATCCACAAAACAAACAGTACCAGAATTACCCATTCTAAAGACTTAAACCTTGCCTGTGATATAAATAGGACCTGCTGGAGAGATAGGTATGTATCCCAGAGACTACCCCGTCTATGGAACAGGCTCACCATCCATGTGAAGCAGTGTTCCTCCCTAATCCAATTCCAGTGCAACTTGGGCAATTGGATTGAAAACATGAAATTCATCCCTGATTTGGCACCTATGTCTCTGATGCAAACAAATAACTTGTAAATGGTTCATCTCCCAGGCCCATGCTTACATTTATCAAGGGTATCAGAACTTGTCAGAGATTTCGGATGCATGGCTAGGCTTATAAAGGCCCCTGCAGTCATTAGCCTATGAGCCTGTAAATAAATGAGCAAAGCCAGACAGTCTATCACTACTAAGGCTCTGCATAGTATCTGTGATGCTTCTGTGACCATGTGACTTATTCAGTATACACTCGGTCTTTGCATTTAAACTGTAACTTTTGTTTACCATTCCTACTATCTAAATTGCATAGCATAATGTGTAAGCATTAAAAATCCACAGCCAGAAATTCAAGATAAATTCACCACTGTTCTTACAAAAAAAAATGCATTTTATTAAACTGTTCCCTCTTTCCATGAGCAATGATAAGAACCTTTGTCGGTTTAACATATGTACCACAAAATGCTTCAAGACTAAAGCAGAAGCACAAGGCAGGCTAAAGCCTGTCTGAAAACCATAGTGTTTGCCACTGTGAAAAGGTGTTGCTTTTGCAGAAATATTATCTAATGAGGTACCATAAGAATGTGTGCAGCCAGGCACCATTGTTGTTGCATTTGCTTTTCTGCTAATTTGAATGTACTCTGTCCTTCTACTGTACTGAGACTTCTGCATTGTTTTCCACTTGAAATATGAAATATATTAAAACTTGTGTATCCTACTCAGACAAATTTGTTGCCATTTGCGCCCAAAGTGTCTCTCCTTTTTTCTTCAGTCAAAAAAGGAACAGTCAAATTTGTGATCCATAAGCAATATGCAGTTGTGCTTGCTTGGTGAGATAATGAACTGTGAAGGGGGGACTTCAAAGTAGTTTCTTTGTGTAGTAGGAATAATGCCTTGCATGGTGAGACTGTAGCTCATATTTATTCCTTTCTGCCATAAGCATTTCTGGATAGATTCTGACCACTTGGGAGACAACTCCTGCCTTTCAAAGGTATTATTCCTGTGTTATGTTAGTAGTATGTGATTTGCTGACCTTAGCATGGTGAATCCAGTGGTATGAACAAACTGTAAGATGATGCTAATAAATTACCTTACTTCCAATGGGAAATACTGTTTAATAAAATGAGCAAATGCTGCTGCTTTATACAGCCACATTATTTTATTTATTTATTTTGACATTTGTTAATTGCGTTGACCCAAGGAGAAAAGCTCCAGTACAAATAAAATGGACGTAATGATTCAAAGTACCATTTACAAAACCCAAGGAGACAAGTTCCAGTATATATACACACACATATATCTATATATGTATATATATCTATATATCTATATATCTATATATATATATATATATATATATATATATATATGCACACACACACATACACACATATGTATATAGTAGCTCAAAGCCTTAAATGTTGCATGGAAAAATTCCCATTACCATAGTATAGAATTTATGAAAAGGTAAAATAACTTATATAACAAGAGTATCACCAGAAAATGACATATTAGTGGTGTAGCAGTAGTGAAATTATAATTTTAAAGGTTTCACCTGTAAGATGTTAGAAGTGTAAAAAAAGAAAGTAAACCCTGTATTACGTTAGATGGAAAAGGAGAGAAATGAGGAGTGAGAGTAAGCGAAATGGAAGTAAATACTTCAATAGATTTGAAGAGGAGTTATACAAATAGAGGGGAGGTAGAGACTACAGAGATGTCAATGGGAGTTTGGCATATTTGGTATAGACCTTAATTTTATGGTGTCAAGTTATTTAAAGAAAGTGGAAGCAGTAATTTACTTCCATTCTGCTAGTGAGCCAACGTGTTCACCACTGATCATCTCTGCAGTAATGCACATTTGCTTGAAAGTGAACTCTGTGGCATGGAGTGTGTAAAGCCCTGACTACACCTCAGATATGACCAGTCTGAATAGTGACTCAGGTGCTGGAAGAACCAGGCAGGAGCGGGTGAGAACGAGCAGCTTACTTCAGCTAGACTATGTGGGGAGGACAGACAGAAGATGGTCCCATTGGACCAACCTGCTCCTGTGCAAGTGGAGGCTTCTATGTTACCATTGCATACAAAAATGGCTTATTTGGGCTTAGCAATCCCAAGTTGGTCTCTGTATCTTTCTTAGGCATGTGTGGGAGCATGCATATCTAGGAGGGAGGTGGGACATGTGCTAATATCAACCATAGGGGATGGTAGGCTGTATAAAAAGTCTTGCATTTCCCGAATGACAGTAACGGCACAAGCACACTGCCGTCGCTGCCTGTAAGATGCCCCCCAGCTTGCTGTCACCCAGAATGTGTAATATACAGAAAATGGAAGTGAATGGGCTAAGCTCATAGTGGGGAGGATTTATAGTTGGAAGACATGGTGGGAAACATGTAGGAAAAAAAAACAAGAAAGTTTACTGTTGTTGATGTAGGCAATTGTGAGGGAAACATTCCCTTTCTTCCAAGGAGCATTGACTTTTATTATACTAAGAACTGGCTACAGACTTGTATAGTTTCCTGCACTGAGGGGTCTAAATGCTTCTCCTAAGGAAAACATATTTTAACTGACAGAATGAATGACATTTCTTTCATTCAAAACAACCTTCATACTGTTTTTTTGTTCTTTTGTAATAAGATGCCCTACTTCTGTGATATAGTGGACAATTTTTAGACAATACTGGGAAATCATTATGGAAATAAATTTATTAACTGTGGTTATTAATAGACAGGTAATAAGGATTATTGTCACTGTTGTTATCTTTAACTTAACTTGCACATCCATTTTACCACACAGACTGGAGCATATGACTTTGAATAAATAACCTGGTAAAATCATGTACAAACTGAGCTAGAACATATGTCACGTAAAACATTTAGTTAGAAAATCTGCAATAATTTTGTGCCATTCTAAAATTTGAATAGGAGTTTTTTTTTTTTAAGTGCAGTCATGCTGTCAGCACTTTCCTGAATAACAGTTCTGTCAATACATATTTTGAAATTATAGCATGCAACCTTAACTGTCATTTTTTTCCATTTTATTACAAGGAACAGTTAAATTTATAGAAATTTCAAAAAAGAATGTTTATTTTGGCAGCATAGTAGTTTATTTTGACATTATTAAGAGCATTCTAGACCTTCCTGTATTTCATGAGTGTTGGTGCTAGGCAACACTTCATGATTCAACTTCGGTTAACAGCACGTAGTATAAAATTAGCAAGAAGAGTCAAATATTATAGGCGAACAAGCTGCAGATGTTTCAACATTTAAATTTGAATAAAATTTAAAGATGCAAATATGTTGTGCTTTCTTACACAGTTTTCTTATTTTTCTTTCTGTAAATGCTATCATTGATTATGTAGAGGAGTAATAAAATCAAGAACCTTTATGGGAGCATATTTCCCATCACAGATGGAATATGTGCAACTTCATCCTTCAGTTCAAAGTGACTGTTTAAGGCAGACATTAATATTTGGAGAACATGGTTCATCTAGCAGCATGGGAAATTGAAGGATTGACTAGAGGATGGGAGTACCTGGAAGTTGCTGTCTCGCTCTTTCTGGTTTGGCAGCTCAGCTCGCTACATTAGCAATACAAACTGGAGAGTAGGTGATCACCCACAGCAGTGAGCCCAGCAGGTCTGTGCTGTCACTGGTGCACAGCCTAACCAGGTAGGCATTTATAAAAGCATGTATGAACTTCCAAGGGAGCAGATACAGCAGAGCAACCTGCCTTTAGAGAAGGGAGTTAAGGCAAACCCACATGATTCTGTGTCACCCCCCCCCCCAAACTCTCACTTCCAAGGAAAAGGGCTGAATGACCTATAGCAGATGTTCTTTGTGTTTCACTGTTGCAGTCATCACACTTAGGTTATCTGCCTGCAGGTAGCCCTCAGTCGGCCCGAATACCAGAGTCTTAGTATTTCTGCATCGGATGCTGTCGCTTCTTCCATGACGTCAGGTCGTCAGGGGTATAAAAACAGGCAGCTGATGCCATTACATCAGTCTTTCTTGCCGAGGAGGAGCCCGAAGCAGAAGCAGTTCGCAAGTGCTGGTCGGCCACTACCTGAAATTTTCGTTTTTCGAGTTGATAATCCTGAAGTCTTCTAAAGCTAAGTACCCCACTGGGAATCCTTTTTTCTTGCTCTAACCGATGTCAGAAAAAGTTAACAATTGTCTTGCCTGTGGAAAGCAAATACCTCAGAGTTTTTCATTCTTACTGTGTCACCTGTTTAGGTCCAGACCACGACGTCCCTCACTGTTGGTTTTGTGCCTTGTTTAACACCCGAACCATTCGTCGGGCTGTTTTTGTTGCTAAATTCTTTCGCTCTTGATCTCTGTATTCCGAAATGGCTTTGGTAAGCCATCCGACTACCGATCTTCCGAAAAAACATAAGGATAAAGACAGAGACAGACCTCATAGGTTCAAAACTGCCAACAATGCTTCTGTCAAGCAGTCGGCAGTCTGCCGGTATGCACTGAGGTGCCTTTACAGCCCCTGATGCCCGCTTCTATGGATTCTCAGGCCTCTACTGAGTCCGGTATTCCACGAGATGCTTTTTCGACTATGGAACCAGCAGATGTCTTTACCTTGGATGGGTCTGAGCTGCTGTGCATGCACCGGCTTCTGAGGGTGTTTTCTGACCTACTGATGTTCGAATCAAACCGACAACTTCTTTTTTAGCCAAAACTACTGAGTTTCTTAGGTCAAGAGTACGCACTACACCTAGAAAACTGACGACCAAAGTGCATGCTCAGGCCCCCATGTCACAAAAACAAATGCCTTATAACGCTAATTAGGGGAAGCCAGCCTTCCCCTGCTAAGAGACAAAGAATTCAGTTGCCTTCAGATTCTACAGACCAGGAGTCCGATGACTCTGACCTTTCTGATTATCAGGACATGCCCTTATCAGCTTGTGAGGATTCAGATGCAGAGGAATCCATAGGATTTCTCTTTTGGTGGAACCTTGCATACTTTGAGAGCATTTCCTTTGGGAATGCCAAGAATATCCCCAGTCCAAACAGAGACTCAGAGAATTTTTAGAGCTGCCTCAGCACAGGCCTTTAGTTATTCCCCCTGTTCTAGATGATGTTGATGATGTTTTCTTGGAATCCAGTCTTACTCCAGACACCTTACCTCCGGCTCCAAGGAAACTGGACAGGTACTACTGAGTATCTGATTCCCACAAGTTTCTTTTCAAGAATCCTACTGCTGATCCAGAGATCTTTTCCCAGGGACCTAAAGGTATTACAGCTACTACAGCCAAAAATCCTACCCCTTCGGACAGGGATTCCAGAGCTTTAGACAGATGGGGTAAGAAGGCATATACCTCTGCAACTCTTGCTATCAGGGCATTTAATTGTCAGTTTCACATGCTGAAGTACCAGCAACATATTATGGATCTCATTAAACAAAAAATGGTAATATTTCCAGATTGTGGACAAAATAAAGATTTGCAAGAGCTTATGCATTCTGCAAACCAAGTTAGTAAGCATACTTTGCAGTGTGGTTTTGATGCCCTAGAAGCATCTTGCAGGGCTGCAGTCACTGGCTCTGTACTGAGAAGACATGCTTGGCTGAAAGAGCAGACCGTGCCAGATCATGTCAAATCCAAATTACTAGATGCTCCTTTAAATAAGTACGTTTTGTTTGGCACCAAAGCAGAAGTACTTAAAAAGATGGAAGAAAAAGCTAAATCTATACAAACTGTTAATTCTTACAAGTGCAACCACTTCAATAGGCATTGCCCTTCAAAATACTGGTCCTTTCCAGCCCCCTCCAGGCCTTCCCAAACAAGATCCAGGGGAAACAGACCGCCCAGACTACAGTCTCAGGGTATGCAGAGATCTAAGCACTGGAGTGGTAAGCCACCTCCTCTATGGAAAAAGTTCACAATGATTTCTCAACTCTACCACCCAGCCCTGCTCAATTGCTTGTGCCCCTAGGAGGAAAACTTGCCCTTCATTCACTAAACTGGATGTCCATCACTCAGGACTGATGGGTCCTCAACATTATATCCCAGGGGTACAAATTTTATTTCCATTCACTGCCAACTCCAAGCGGGTTTCCAGACCTCCCTCCAAACCAGTGGGCAGAGGGTCAAAACCAAGTTCTTTCCATGCTCAACATCAGAGCTATTCATCCCATTTCAGTCGAACAAAGGGGTCAGGGTTTCTACTCCAGACTATTCCTGGTAACCAGGAAAGAGAGCTCTTGGCTCCCAATCCTGGATCTTTCAATTCTCAACACCTTCCTGGTGATCCCAAAATTCAAGATGCTTACCCCTTCAACAGCATCTCCCTATGCTAGCCAAGGATGCCTGGTTAGTCACCCTAGACTTAAAAGAAGCTTATCTGCACATCCCCATCAGGGAATTATGCAGGAAATATCTAAGTTTCAGGGCAGGATCTATGCATTATCAGTTCTCTGCACTTCCCTTTGGCTTATCTACTACACCCAGGGTATTCACAAAATGCCTGGCTCTAGCCATTGCATACTACAGGCAGAGAAATATCCAAATTTACCCGTACTTGGGTGACTGCCTGATTCAGGTGGACAGCCAGGAATTGCTGCTTCAGCACCTGGCATTTGTAAAAAGCCTTCTCACTTCTTTGGGGTACATCATCAATGAAAAGAAATCACAACTGCTGCCAAGTCAAAAGATTGTATTCCTGGGAGCAAGCTTGGACACAACTTCCTAAATGGTATTTCTCACTTAAGAAAAACAAGTCTATCGGACAGACTACTTCAAGCAAATGGCCACCAGAACCCAACTAACTGCAAGAAAAATACTACAAGCCCTAGGGTTCATGGCCTCATGTATTCTGCTAATTCCATATGCAAGACTGTATATGAGGAAACTTCAGTGGTACTTAAAAAGTCTTTGGTGCCAACATTCTCAGAACCAGGAAACAGTCATTCCTATCTTACCTTGTCTGAGGGCAGAGTTCCTTTGGTGGGCAGAAGCACGCAACCACAACAAGGCACTGCATTTTACTCTACCCCATGCTGCCCAAACCCTAACTACAGATGCATCAGACTATGCATGGGGGGCCCACATGGCTGGTAAATGCATTCAGGGCCACTGGAGCCCAAGCCAAGTTTTCCTGCACATCAACTAAAAGGAGATGCTTTGACAGCTTTCAGATACATAATCCTTCCAGGACAACTGCTGATAAAAACAGACAACACCACAGTTATGTGATACATAAACAAGCAGGGGGGATTCCATTCTTACCCACTCTGCAGGTTAGCCATGACTCTGTGGAGCACAGCTTTGGACAACCAAGTCCATCTACAAGCTCACTTCCTGCCAGGCAAACAAAATTCACTGGCAGATGACTTAAGCAGAAATCTCCTAGACCCACACGAGTGGAAATTGGAGCCCAGCACCTTCAACCTCCTGTTCCAGAGGTGGGGGACCCCAGAGGTGGATCTCTTTGCCTCCCCCCACAACCACCAGTTAAGCAAATTCTGCACCAGGAACCCTCACAGCAGGGCCTGGAAAGTGGATGCCCTGTCCTTTCAATGGGAAAGCCTCTCAATCTATGCCTTTCCCCCTCTGCCCCTTCTCTCAAGAGCACTACTCAAGATAAAAGAAGACAGGCCAAGAACAGTTCTGATTGCCCCGGACTGGCCATGCCAGCACTGGTACCCACTCCTGCGCAGCATGACAATGGTACTACCCTGGCACCTACACCAGTCCCCTACCCTGCTGTCACAGCAGGAGGGACAGATTTTGCATCTACAATTACAAACCCTAAATCTTGCAGTCTGGCTTATTCCTTGAATACTACACCAGCAACCATAAGTAAACAGGTGCTGGACGTCATTCTTGAAGCCAGAAGGCCTAGTACTGGGAAATCCTATGCGGAAAAGTGGAAAAGATATTGTTCTTGGATTCAGTCTAAAGGAAAGGACACAACTGTGCCCTCCCTTACCTATAATCCTGGATTACCTAGCAGAGCTACTCCACAGAGGCCTATCTTTCTCCTCCATTAAGATTCATGCTTCTGCCATTTCGGCTTCTTACAATACTGAGCCACCTCTTTTTTCTCACCCTCTCATCAAACAGTTATTCAGAGGGGTTAACAGCTTAAGGCCCCCAAGAAGAGCACCCACCCCTGCTTGAGATCTTAACTTTGTACTGGAAAATCTCACGCTTCCCCCCTTTTGAACCTGCTGATTCAGCAGAGTTAAAATTCATCTCTTAGAAAACAGCCTTGCTTCTAGCCATCACTTCAGCTAGAAGAGTGTCTGAGCTACAGGCACTGATGGCTGTGGAGCCCTTCATTATCTTCCATGCTGACAGGGTTTCCCTCAGGACTAACCTGTCCTTTATGCTTAAGGTGGTGTCCAGCGTGGCCCTAAACCAATCCATCCATTTGCCAAGCTTCTTTGCTAACCCTCAGAATAAAGGGGAAAGGATCCTGCACTCTTTGGACATGCACAGACAGCTCAGGTTCTACTTTGGTAGGATGAAGCCTTTCAGAAAGTCTGACCAGCTGCTAGTCAGCTTTGCAGCAGGGGAAGAGGGCAAGGCCATTTCTAAACACACCATTTCCAAATGGATAGCACACTGCATCCATTTCTGCTACAAGCACCATGGAAAGCCTCTCTATGGCTATTCCTAATGGCATTGGTATTTACTTTTTACTGGTGGTGGTTTCCACACCAAACACTAGCTCCCTATTTGGGGGCTCCTGACATTTGAGGCAAGAAAAACTGATGTAATGGTGTCTGCTGCCTGTTTTTATACCCCTGATGGCCTGACGTCATGGAAGAGGTGACAGCATCCGACACAGAAATATTAAGACTCTGGTATTCAGGCCAACTGAGGGCTACCTGCAGGCAGATAACCCAAGTGTGATGACTGCAACAGTGAATACACCCAAACATCTACATTTATGGCAAGTGTACACAACTGTACTTTTTGTCCTGACCAAGGAATTAATTAGTTTGGCTCTCACTCAATAGAGTAATGAATGAGTCAATAGGATGCTGGCAGGGGATGTTGGGCAAATTGTGCAAGTGGGGTTTATGTTGACTCTGTTGTAAAGTGGTTTGCCACTGTTTCATAGTAACTGATATATAATGTATCAGTGTGCGGTATGTTTTATACCTCTGTAAGCATTAAATAGGATATGAATGGAGAATGCGGTCACTTAGTTTTTATTCATTCATTCATTCATTCATAGGAGTTTCAAGGCAGTTTAGTCTCATGACCATCAGCATCTTACCAATACCCTCCCCAAACTGAACCCTCTTTTTCAAGGATGGCTAAATCAGTAAGTCATGGGGTAAATTTGATGGTACACAGACAGTCATCCAAGTTCTGTTTAAGTGATGATAATGGGTCTTACTGTTTAACCTGCAGATTAGAGACGGAAATGCACTGTATAATGAATTTGTCTGTCCATCAACTTCTGTTTATCTGTCTGTTGCAGATTTAGTTCTGGTGTTTGCAGTCCTATTAGATTTGTACTTTGATGGTCTACATTTCCACAAGGTCTATAATGGCAACCTAGGAGAGGCACAGATCGCCTCTCAGGAGGCTGTTAAGATACTAAATAAAGGAAGAGTGTTTCTACTCTCTCTTGGTAGCTCTTAGACCTTAAGCCTGAAATCTTCATCATTAGGAACTTCTGTAGCTATTTGATATGTCAAGCAAGATATAACCTGAAGGGGACACTGTAGTATGTTTCTGATAGGTCTAATCGCTGTACTGATCCACAAACTCTTTCAGGCACAACTCAGCCTTTGAGAAGTCAGTCCTTGGTGAGTAACTGTCACAGATAAAATAAAAAATTCACACAATTGACACATGGCAGTAATACAGCAGGAGTTGCTAGTCACTGTTACAGAGAACAAATACAATGAAGTCTTAATTAGTATTAGTACAGTGTCCCCTTGGAGAAACTGAGTATATATTAAGAATATATAGAAATTCTGAATACAATCAAACATTTACAAATGAAACAAAAACTTGTAGAGCTGTTATGTATAGTTTACAGTATGTATCAAATGATAATTTTCTAGCCTGACATGCTCATCATGTTAATCAGATTTTAAGATTATTAAAATTAACTCAGTTAGGAGGAGAACCAGATGGGATGGGAGAGAAAGTTAACAAACATATTTGAAGCAGTAGTATGTCCAGCGACATAGAGGGATAAAGAGCTAAGGCCCAGCCTATCCGGGTTCGATTAGTGGCTCAGGTGACTGGTGGAGTGCAGGGAGTGATGGATGTTCCCATCCCAGAAGGGGGAGGGTGGCCCTGAGGGAGTTCTTGCACAGAGATCAATGGTGAACGCCAGTGGGATGTGAGAGAGGAGACACAGTCTAAAGAGGGCTTAGGGTGGGGGGGGGATAACAGGAGGTAGCAGGTAGAGGTAGATGTGGGCCACTGTGGAATGATGCCATAGAATGAAGTACGGAAGTACCCAAAAATTCCTGAAACAGTAACAGTTGTGATTTTTGTAACGGCAATTATAGTTTTGTAATAAAATTTTGTACATTCAGGTTCACCCCTTAGTTCCTGAGGCAAAATTTTCCAGCACTCATAGAGGGAAGATTCTGTTTGAGAATGAGACAGTTTGCAATACAGTAATTTTTGATCTCCAACACACACTATTGTGTGTGTGTGTGTGTGTGTGTGTGTGTGTGTGTGTGTGTGTGTGTGTGTGTGTGTGTGTGTGTGTGTGGGTATATATAAATATATATATATATATATATATATATATATGGATTCACTTCAGAAGACTGAAAGCTCATAGTCTCGAATCCCATAAGGCTGACAGCCAAAATCTTGAAAGCTCATAAAACTGAAAACTCAAAAGACTGAATCTCAGAATATTGAAAACACACAGGATACAAAAACTTGCTGTATTCCAGTACAAGGTCATAGAGAAACAAATACAAGACAAATCATATTACTTTCCACCAAGTATAAGCAGGGGGGCAAGCACCCTTGCACACCCCATGTGGGGGGCTGCCTCTCCGCTACTTAAATATATCAACTCTGAGATCACACTTCACTACACTAACATGAGTTATGTTGTAGTATAGCAAGTTAGAAGGGAATATTAACTAAGGTTACAACAGGCAGTCATGAAACATGTAATGGTATGTTTGCCATTTTGTTCTGTGGAGTGCAATCTCAGAGTTTATATATTTAAGTAGCAGTGGGTGTGGGGGGGTGAAGGGGAGGTCTTTCCCCCCTGCTTATACTTGGTGGAAAGTAATATGGTTTGTCTTGTATTTGTTTCACTATATCTTTGTACTGGAATATAGTAAGTGTTTGTATTCTGTGTGTTTTCAGTATTCTGGGATTCAGTCTGAGTTTTCAGTCTTTTGAAATTTCAGGATTTTGGGTGTCATTGATATGGGATTCGAGATTGTGGGCTTTCAGTCTTCTGAAGTGAATCCATATATATGTGTGTGTGTGTGTGTGTGTTTGTGTATATATATATATGTGTATATATATATATATATATAATATATATATATATATATATATATATATATATATATATATATATATATATATATATATACATATACATACACACACACACACACACACACACACACACACACACACACACACACACACACACGCGTGCACATGCACAAATTTATTTATTTATTGGCAGTGCAATGATTGCAACTACACAAGCTAGTTATATACTTGACATAGATGTTTGGCCAAAGCTTGTGGCATCTTGAGTCTCCCCTCCTTCCTCCTTCATTCGTTTGTATTTTTTGTATTCAAATATATGTAAGAAGGCTATTGCATCACTGACTGACTTTGACATGTTTGCTGTAATGGGAATAGCATCCTGTCCAGGACCATTTTATCTGCTTTTTGACTGATGAGGGCCAATATAGACTTTGGCTCCCCCTCTGATCCTGAGTGAATGAACACAAAGAGTTGTATCCCCAAAATATTTTAGCTTTCTTTAATTCATTAATTTCAAGTACCTGTGCATCATTTTCAGGGTCATGGGGAAAGATAAAACCTGCCATAGAACTCCTAGGTACTAAATGTAGAATGTGTCCTGGATATGCTATTCCAGTTTATTGCAGGATGCACCCGTAGCATACGTATGGCTACAGGAAATGTACACCAGTTCTACTATTGGATGTTCTTCATTCCACATTGCTGCAGTCCTAACTATTGGGTAGTCCGCTGTCCAGTCGGCCCGAATACCAAAGTATATGGCTGACGTCGGTCAGGGCGCATTAGACTGACGTCAGTACGTCAGGGTACTAATGCGCATGACCGACGCCATATCCTCAGTCTTTTTTGCCGCGTGGTCCGATGCAGAAGCAATTTTGCGAGTGCAGGTTGGCGTTCTGAAAGTTTCTGAAGCCAGAGTTTCAGACCGAATCAAAGTTGGCTAAGTACCCGTTGGGAATATTTTGGTTTTTCTTGCCTCAGTATTTAACCGGATGTCAGAAAAAGTGAATAACTGTATTTCTTGTGGGAAACAGATACCTCATAGGGATTACCATACTTTGTGTATACCTTGTTTAGGGCCTGAGCACGACGTTGTTGGATGCCGCTCTTGTGCTAGATTTAACAAACGCACTATTAAGAGAAGGTTAGACTGTGCCAGGTTAGTGTTTGGGAAGCGTTGTAATTATAAAATGCCGTCGGATGCTCCGCGGCCGGCTTCGGCTAAAAAACGCAAGGACAAAACAGCAAAGCCTAGAGTGGAGGAACCGACAGTCCCAGATGTCGGTTCTTTACAGGGCTCAGTGGAGCCGGAGGTTTTGCCAGGTGTTTCTTTGGAGTCTCAGGGAGAGACTTTACTGTTACAGGATGTATCCTCTCAGGAAGTAGGCCAGGCTGAGGGGGCTTCTCAGGTGGCTGTTCTTCCCTCTCTTCCTAAGGTGGTCAGAGCCTCCCCTTCTGTTTCCAAGGCTTCTTTGAGGGGCAGGCCGAGTTTTGCTTCAGTGGGGGTTTCTCCTAGTACTTCAGGGTCTTTGCCTAAGAAACATATGCTTAAAATGGCAGAGGATTTGATTACTATGATAAGGGGTTCTATGCCCCCTCCTGATAAGAGGCCTAGGGTGGAATCTGAGTTTGAGAGTTTTGAGCAATGTTCGGAGGCTTCTGAGTCTTCGGCTGAAGACTTGCAGGAGTTCCCTCCTTATTCTGATTCTGATGTGGATGATTCTACTCCTTCAGCTTCCCCTCCTGAGGATTTTTCATTTTCAGAGACTCTGCATTCCATGAGGGAGCATTTTAAATGGGAAGGTCAAGATTTCTCTGATTCCAGGAAAAGGCTTGGGAATTCTTGTTTTACCCCAGCACAGGCCTTTAGCTATACCTCCTGTTTTGAATGTGGTGGAAGATGTTTTTGCAGAGGCTTCCCTGAATCCGGATTCTTTGCCTCCTGCCCCAGTTAAACCGGATAGGTATTATAGGGTGCCTGAAGCTCATAAGTATCTTTTAAGAGTCCTAGGGCAGACCCGGAAACTGTCTCTCAGGGGCCTAAAGGTGTGAAGGCCTCAGTTGTTAAAAATCCTGTCCCTCCTGATAAAGAGGCGAGGGCTTTGGATAGATGGGGAAAGAAAGTGTATACTTCTTCCACTTTAGCCATGAGGGCGTTGAATTGTCAGTTTCACATGTTAAAATATCAGAATTATCTTCTTTCGCAGTTGAAATCTAAGGTGGATGCTCTGGCGGAAGGTATTGAGTGTAAAGAGTTGCAGGATTTAGTTCATGTGTCTGAACAAGTGGGTAAACATTCCTTGCAATGTGGTTTTGATGCTGTGCAGGCCTCCTCCAGGGTGGCTGCCACTGGTTCTGTTCTTCGTAGGCACGCCTGGTTGAGAGATCAGAACTTAGCTGAGCATGTTAAGACAAGGATTTTGGATGCTCCTTTACAGTCTGATGTGTTGTTTGGTTCGCCTGTGGAAGCAGTTTTAAAGAAGATGGAGGACAAGGCTAAGTCTATGCAAACTGTTAAGGATTTTTTGCAGGTGCAGCTAAGGGATGGACTTATCCTGCTTATGATTCCCAGTCTAGGGGTAGGTCTAGACGTGGTAGGGG
Source organism: Protopterus annectens (assembly GCF_019279795.1). NCBI lineage: Eukaryota > Metazoa > Chordata > Ceratodontiformes > Protopteridae > Protopterus > Protopterus annectens. Next base: position 60,477,609 of record NC_056731.1, read on the forward strand.
CAGAGCTCAAGGTGCTTTTAGGCCTAGGGCAGGGAGTTCACCTGCTCAGACTTCTGGTGAGGGCAGGGGTCAGTCCTTTCGTAAGCAGACCCAATGACCTGCCTTTTCAGCTGCCAGTACCTTCTCGCCTGGCGGCACCTCTAGGAGGAAGACTGTCTCTTTTCAAAGAAAATTGGGATTTACTTACCCAAGACAAATGGGTTCTGGATATCATTCACCACGGTTACAGGTTTTATTTCCATACCTTGCCTCCTTTCAAAGGCATGCCAGACATTCCTCCTCTACAAAGACAAGAGGCTCACAAGCAAATTTCTCAGTTACTCCAAATAGGGGCCATTCAGCCGGTTCCTGTGCCAGAAAGGGGCCTAGGATTTTATTCTCACCTGTTCCTAGTACCGAAGAAGGGGAACACGTGGAGACCAATTTTGGATTTATCTATCCTCAACACTTATCTGGACATTCCCAAGTTCAAAATGTTGGCGTTACAACAGCTTTTACCTCTGCTGGGCAAGGATCACTGGATGGTAACTTTAGATCTCAAGGAAGCTTACCTTCATGTGCCTATAAGACTCAGTTGCAGAAAGTATCTGCGTTTTCGAGCTGGAAATTCTCATTATCAGTTCTCTGCATTGCCCTTTGGCTTATCTACTGCGCCCAGAGTATTCACAAAGGTTCTGGCTCCAGTGATAGCTTACTTCAGGCTAAAAGGAATTCAAATCTATCCTTACTTGGACGATTGCCTGATTCTGGCTCAAGAAAAGGAAGATCTTCTACAGCATTTGAAATATGTCATAGCAGTGCTAAGATGCCTAGGGTATTCTGTGAATGAAATAAAGTCCAGTCTAGTACCCTCTCAAGACATGTGCTTTCTGGGTGTGAGACTGAATACAGCAGCCCAGATGGCCTTTTTAACCCCGGACAAACAAAAGAATCTTTCCAGTTACTTCCATCACCTATCTCTTCAGTCCGGGCTGACTGCAAGGACAGTCCTTCAAGCCTTAGGGTTCATGGCATCTTGTATTCTGGTGCTTCCCAATGCCAAACTGCATATGAGGAAGCTACAATGGTATCTCAAAAATGTATGGACACAGCACTGCCAGGATTTGGACACTGTCATTCAAATAATACCTTGCATTCAAAAGGAATTTTTGTGGTGGGCTCAGGAATGTCACCTAAACAAGGGACTCTCTGTGACCCGGCCAGACGCGAGTCAAATTCTAACGACAGATGCCTCAGACGTTGCTTGGGGAGCTCATCTAAATGGAAAGTGGATACAAGACAAGTGGCCTGCCAGACTACAGCATCTACATATCAACATGAAGGAGATGTTAGCAGTCCAGTTTGCATTAATGGCTTTCAAGGAGTTACTTCTTCCAGGGCAGGTGTTGATTCTAACAGACAACACAACTGTCATGTGGTACATCAACAAACAAGGGGGAACACATTCTTACCCATTGTGCAGGCAAGCAATGATTTTATGGGAGACTGCGCTAAGCTTGCAACTAACTCTTCAGGCAAGGTTTCTGCTGGGAGCACAGAACTCCTTAGCAGATGTGTTAAGCAGACAAATCATGGATCCCCACAGTGGAAACTGGATCTTCATGTATTTCAAAAGTTGACAGTGTCCTGGGGAACTCCAGACATAGATCTGTTCGCTTCTCCACTAAACCACCAGCTGCCAAAGTTTTGCACAAAGAGGTTTCATCACACAGCTTGGAAAGTGGATGCTCTTTCTTTCAGTTGGAAAAATCTTCATGTGTATGCGTTTCCACCTCTGCCTCTTCTTCCAAAGGTGCTTCTAAAGGTCAGACAAGACAAGCCAAGGATGATTTTAATAGCTCCAGATTGGCCTCGGCAGCACTGGTACCCATTACTGAGGAGTCTGGTAAAGAAGCCTCCATGGCCTTTACCCTTGATTCCACATCTGTTGTCTCAGAAGGACGGTCGTCTGCTCAATGTCAAGCTTCACTCTCTTCATCTAACAGCCTGGCATATTCTGTTTTGAAAGACAGCAGGTCTCAACTTCCTCAACAAGTTTTAAATGTGATTATGGAAGCCAGAAGACCTAGTACAAGGAAAGTGTACGCAGAAAAATGGAAGAGATTTTTATTTTGGGCTGCAGCAAAGAATTTGGAGATTTCAGAGCCTAATTTGAGTGTGGCTCTTCAATATCTTACTGAGTTATTGGACAAAGGTTTGTCTTTCTCTTCCATTAAGATTCATGCTGCAGCAATTTCAGCTCACTATGATTGTGACCCACCATTGTTTTCGTATCCTTTGTTCAAGCAATTTCTTAGAGGGGCAAAGAATATAAGACCCCCACGTAGAGCTCCTACTCCTGCTTGGGATCTCAATTTTGTGTTGGAGAAACTTACTCTACAACCTTTTGAGCCTGCAGCTACTGCTGACCTGAAATACTTGTCATGGAAGACTGCTTTTTTGTTGGCCATTACTTCTGCAAGAAGGGTTTCTGAGTTACAGGCCCTTATGGCGGTTGAGCCTTTTTTGATTTTTCATAAGGATAGGGTATCATTACGTACTAATCCTTCCTTTATGCCTAAAGTGGTTTCTAGTGTGGCTTTAAACCAAACTATTCATTTGCCTACGTTTTATGCAGATCCCCAAAATAAAGGGGAAAAGATTTTGCACACTTTAGATGTACACAGGCAATTGCGTTATTATTTGAGCAGGACTAAGGATTTTAGGCAGTCTCAGCAGTTGTTTGTCTCTTTTGCTTTGAGTTCTCAGGGCAAGCCTGTGTCAAAACAAACTATTTCTAGGTGGATTGGGTTTTGCGTTGCATTTTGTTATTCCCATCATGGCAAGGAGATTCCAGCTGGGATTAGGCCTCATTCCACTAGGGCTACTGCCACTTCAACAGCTTTTTTAAGGGGGGTGGCAACTAAGGATATTTTGGAGGCAGCTACTTGGAGTTCAGTGCATACTTTCTCTGAGCATTACCACCTTCCTCTCTACTCTAAGTCTAGGGCTGGTTTTGCCACAGCTATTTTGCAAGGCATGTTATCAGCTCCTGTTTCCTTATGATTTGCCAGCCTCCCTTACCTCTGCTTTGGGATTCTACCCAATAGTTAGGACTGCAGCAATGTGGAATGAAGAACATAGTACAGTTTTGTACCTACCATAAATGTAGATGTTCGAGGATCCACATTGCTGCAGTCCAATCCCTCCCTCCTTCCCCTCTGTGTTTAGGGGTGGTTGTGTAGGTGAGGTTATATTCTGCTAATTTTGTATATTTTGTATATATATATATTTTGGTGCAGATATGTTGGGAGTTTTTGGTTTTTGGCCTTATCTTTTCAGGGTCTTCTGACATCTGGGGCAAGAAAAGACTGAGGATATGGCGTCGGTCATGCGCATTAGTACCCTGACGTACTGACGTCAGTCTAATGCGCCCTGACCGACGTCAGCCATATACTTTGGTATTCGGGCCGACTGGACAGCGGACTACCCAATAGTTAGGACTGCAGCAATGTGGATCCTCGAACATCTACATTTATGGTAGGTACAAAACTGTAATTTTGGTATATGTATTCCTTTCGCCCAGTAACACTTTTTAGTAATATTTTCAGAGGGTTATTCTGGAGCATTCAGGTACAGGTTGCACTTATGTCTGTCATTCCGCGTCTATATTATATTCTCAAAAGCCGACAATGTTGAATCTGACATTGTCGACACGAGAATATTGAATGCTCATAATCTCGAGCATGTAAACGGAAATCTCTGTAAGGAGATATTTTTATTTACTGCATTGTAGTGCGGTCTCGGATTTGGTATATTTAAGTAGTGGGGGGATTGCCACCCTGCTTAAACCCATTAGGGTACTCTTTTCTTTCTTTTTTTTTTTTTTTTGTATTTTTATAAGGTCGATGTTTGAAGACATCGACCATATGTTGTTCGATGTTTTCAAACGTCGATCTTATAATATAGACCCGTCATTCCATCCTTAGGGACTTAATTTCAGCTCATTGCTGAAATTTGCTATATTGTTGTGATCTGTACTGGGAGTTTTAATGCTGGCATCTTTTCAGAGGCTTTAAAGATTACTAACTTTGCACTTGTAAAACCAGGGTGAAGAGAGTCCACAGATGCAGGCTGTAGTCCAAACGCTTTATTTACCGCAAGTGTTTGTGGTGAATCATGCATTTGGACTACAGCCTGCTTCTGTGGACTCTCTACTCCCTGGTTTTATAAGTTGTTAGTGGTGTGTTAGAGTTAATTTGTCTCTCGCTTTGTCGATTTTGGTAATTGCTAACTTTGAGAAATGTATATTTTTACTTCTGTTGTGATATCAGTACAGATGTATTCTGAACAGAAGTTATATACTTAACTCCTACTGGAAAACGGAATATAATGTAGTTTAGTGATTTGTTACTTTGAAATACTTATAAAAGCCTGCATTTAATATTCGTCTGTGTATAACAGGAAATATATCATTTAGCCTTTTGACAGTTCTAAGAAAGAATGTATGGGAATTTTGCTTGGACTCTCAGACAAATGACACACAAGACTCCCCTTTAAAGGTTTTACTCAAATTTTATCTTTTGAATTTGGCTGGATCATTTTGCTTTTATTACTACAGGGAAGGCCATCGTGGCATTTTTTTCAGTTATTTATGAATATCTGTTTATGGAGAGGTATATATGATTTTTACTTCTGGTGCAATGCCATTTCATTGCAGGTATTTTCTAGACCCATTTTACATTCCCCACCCTGACAAGAAGTTATGCACACACACCTACTGGAAACTAAATTTAATGCAGCTTGTTAGACTATCACACTGAAATTGCTGTGCACACCGGTCTGTAAAAGGCAAGATCTCAATCATGCTTTGGTATTGTACTTGGATGTTCAAGTATAACTCAGCCTTTCGTATCATACTTGGATGCTGAAGTACATAGTACATGCTGTTTCCCTGTTGTAGATTTCAACTCTGTTCAAGTGAAATTAGTTGGGTCATTTTACTCTTATTTTTTGTTGTGGCAGCATCAGTCCACTGTCATTCATTTTCTTTTATAATTATGTACACACACAGATGCACACTTATCCATATCTGTATCTATCTATCTATACACACACACACACACACACACACATTTGTGTGATATGAATTGGATTTTTTCTTTTACTGCTTATTTAAAAACAACACAATATAGGTATGTTATGGATGCATATTCAATTTCTCAATTGGAACAAAAGTTATATACCCACCTCTAATGGAAACCAAATGTAACACATCTTGGCAGAGTGTGACAATGAAGTGATTGTGCAAATCATTTATTTTATTTATATGTGTAGGAGACATTATCTCACTTATTCAGTGACAGTTCTTAGTAAATCTTCCAGGGAATTGTACTTGAACTTGTGGATAGGTGTTACCACTATGATTGCCATTTAACATTATGTATTTAAATGCAGCTCAACTTTGAAGTTGGTTCAGCCTTATTGCCATAGTCACTGCGGAATTTTAGCGACAGCATCTTCTTTCATTTACTGGCAAATGGCGCTAGTCAAGGCAAATATGCATGATTTTTTTTCTCTGATATAATGGTAATTGAAAAGAGATGTGTATACTAGATTCATTATCCTGAACTGAAATCATGAACTACATCATACAGATGCAAACAATTCCTTCTATCACTCTTCGGATAAAAATGCCATTTATGGTTACAGCAGGTCACTTCTAACATAGGATTTGTCTCTGAAACAGTTTGCCATTTTCTGGTTAAATTTTCTAGACAGCATCTTTGTATATTTATTTATAAACTGCACTAAAACTATATTTTTAGATACAAAAATAACAGAATATCTGCCTCTATATGAAAAATTAATATGCATATAAATTTCTTGTGACCTGAAACTAATAAACGTTTGCAAGTTGCCAGAGTGTAATGAATATAAACCTGCAATAGGTAGGTGTACTACAATAATAAAATTATAATTCAGAAAGTCACCACATGGATTCTGTTTTCATTGTTTTACGAAGTGCCAGGAATCAATAGTTTTATCCCCCTTATTGCACAAACTCTTCTGTAGAATAAATCTCATCAGAGACCATAAATTTCCATTGACTGAAAATGTCATACAAATTATCTACTTGTTAATGATGCAATGATTATTTTTTTCAAAGATCTTCATTGATTGCAACAACAAAAGTCTCACAAAAAAGAAAAAACATTATACATGTTTGGAATTAAATTAATGGCACAATTTATTTAGCTGTTTGCAATTTTATAGATCAGTTTATGTAAAATAATTTTTTAGCTATTGTTCTACTAAATAACTACTTAATATATAAAAGTTCTCCATAATTGTAATAATTATAAACATTCTGTGTAATAAGGTCCCATCAGACCTAGTTTTCACATAGACCCATTTCAAGTTTCAACTATAATTCTAAAGTATTTATGTGTATATTAGCTAAAAGAGTGGAAAAAGTGTTTCCAGCATTGATAGATATGGATCAGTGTGGTTTTGTGGAAGGTAGGCAAACATGTGACAACATTAATGATCGATCCAGAGGGAAGCAAAATATAAGAAAATGCTGCTGTTATTGGTGGGTTTTAAATTCAGGAAAAGCATTCAACAGAGTAAGCTGGGATTTTATGAGTAGGGCAGTGTAAGCATGTACACTCTCTGATACAATAATAAGGTTAATTAGGAGACTATATTAAGGATTGGAGGCAAGAATTAAAGTGTGGGGTTCCTCTCTGATAAGTTGTGTCTGAACAGAGAATCAGGCAGGGGGGTGTCTTCTTTTGTTTTCTTTATAGTTAGAGCCATTAAATTCAAGTATATAACTGGTATGGTGATCAAGAAAAGTTGGCTGTATTTACAGATGATATTATTTTGTACCTGTTAATGCAGACTGTTTCATTTCTTTTCATGATATAAAATTAATGAGGATAAAACAAAGGCTATAGCCATAAATTATGTACCCACACATGAATTTGGTTCAACAATACCCATATTTATGGGGATGCAACAAGATCAAGTATTTAGGAGGATGGATTAATAAGACTAGTTATAGCAGCTAAGGATATGTGGAACTGTTAAACTAGAAAGTCTTGTTTATGGATAGTAATATACAAACAGTGAAAATGTTTTATTCCCTTTTGTTTTTTTTACAGATTAGATATGTTTATCAACCAGAGAGGAAGTGGTGGAAAGTAATTAATAAAGAGCTGAAGGACTTTATCTGGGAGGGAAGAGGGCAAGGGTTAAGTGAGATAAGTTTATTCTTCCAATACAAGGTAGTTCAGGATTACGTGATTTGAAGGGATATTTTAGAGGTACACAATTAGGGCTTACATACATAACACAAGCAGAAAGTTATAATTCAAAGTGGAATGGGAAGATTTTGAAGCAGGGGAGAAATTTATGAAATAAGGAGAGAGTGGAATTTTAGATGCAGATGCTTGAGAATAACAACAGGCATACATAAGTATTGTAATAACTAAGCCAATACAATAATGGAGAAAGGAAATTTTACCAATAGGGATGCCTGCAAGTATTGGTATAGAGAAGAGGCAAGGGGGGCTGAAATCTACAGGAGAAAACTGGCAAAGGAATCAAGGTATTGCAAGCAAATAACTAGAGAGGGAAAGGTAACAGAATGGGATGAGGCCAAGAAGACATTTGGACTGCATGCTAGAGGCTGCCTTCCCTGTCACTGATTGATATGAAAGTACAGGCAAAGAGAAAGGGATAGGGGAATCCTTAGTGAAAGACTTGCTCTGGTAGAGTTTTTAGTTGGCCCTGGAACAGAAGCTACTGTTAAAAAAAGAATAATTAGTAGATATATTATTTTGCATGATAACTGTAAGAATCAGAGGAGGTTAGAAATGATTGGGAAGAGAAGGGAGGAATTTATCATTATGTAATGTTGAACTGATGATAGTTATAAAAAAGAACATATATGATGTATAATATATTTAGCTGGAGACATATTAATGTGGTTTGTTTTCTTTTTCATCATTGTATATTTGCCTATGTCTTAGGTATAATTTTATAAAAGTGTTAACTTATTCTGTGTATAACATAAAATCCATTCATTCATTCATTCATTTGCTGCAGCACAGATGTTTTCTAATTTCAAAAATGCTGCTGTTTTTGGCTGGAATTTGAAAAGTTTTTTCTTTTGATTTCTTTTTCCAGTTTATTCCAAATTTATGGCAAATTTCCTTTTTTTATCATGGGCTTCTTGAGGGAGCAATGGAAATTCTTCACATGTAGTTGTTCTTTTAACTAGTTTCTTATTATTTTCTTTGCATAGCTAACATTGTCCAAAAAGAGAGTGATTGGTTAGCATTTACACTTGCTGGTATTGGAACTTTTATATAAGAAATATGTTTGTAAATTTGAAATGGTCTATCTATAATGCTTAGCCAAATGCTTTCGTTTGCCCTCTTCAGCAAAAATATTTTCCCACATAGAGGTTATAGTACATTTAATAGATAGTAACATTAATGTTTTCACCTTTTAAATTTTAAATATTTGTGCCCAGTAATTATCTAGTGCATATGAATATTCTCTTAATATTTTTACATTTACCATCTTATCCTGCAACAACACTATCATCTCAGCTGAATCTAGTACTAAATTGCTAGGTGTTACAATAGATGATCAGCTTAAGTTTGATCTCTGTATTACTAACTCTGTAAAAAGAACTCATCAGAAACTTGGACACCTTTTCCGTAGCAGGAAATACTTAACTAACACTGCCCAAATAACTCTCTCCCAGGCTTCATTACTCCCAACACTTCTGTACAGCTGCCACATATTCACAAACCTAAATTCTACACTTATTTCCAAGCTTGAAACTACATATAATAAGATTGCCAGATTTGCAGCTAACCAAACCTACACTTCACACCATTGCTTAGCACTACAGCAACTAGACTGGCTAGAATTCCCTCAGCTGCTCCATCTATACCAACTACAAATCATCCACTCTATCCTCTTATCTACCCTCCTTCTGCCCCAGGCTCTCCACTATCATATCCAAATATTCCCCTGCTAGGACGTTATGCAGCTCAAATCAAGAATTATTAGACATCTACAAACCCAAAACCAAAATAGGCTGCTTTCTCTATAACTATAACCCAGCTACATCCTGGAACCAACTCCCCTTGGAAATAAAATCCCTCCAGCGTAGCAAAAGTTTCAAATTAGCTACATGGAAATACTTAAAAACAAAGTGGTCTTGCCACTGTCGCCAACCACCCTGAAACTACCATCCTTTCACCTATTTCACCACCTCATTCTTAATATATCTCTAAAACTATTCCCCTGCCTCTTCCTACCTCTTCCCTTCCTCCATCTCCAACCTCCCTTAATTCTTGCAGTCTCAAAACAACCTACCTGTCTAGTCTGTCTCCTATACTCTACCTCCCCTACATCTCCTACTAGCCATTCTTACTTTCCTTTCTTTTTTCCAAACTCCAATACAACTAGATCCTACCCACTTTTAATAAGCATATGCCTAACTATTAACTCATTTTGCTCTAAGCAGCTTAAATAATATTGTAACTAGTCACATTTTTTTCTGCTAATTGTTTAAAACCTTGTTTGTAACAACTCACATACTTGTCTGCCAATTGTTAATACTCTGTATAATTGAATTGCCTGAGTATGTTTTTTTTTCTCTGCAGGTCTCTGCTTGTAAGATACTATAGCTGATTGTTACTACTATGTTACTAAAATTTAATAAATTGTTTTCTAGTCCTGAGGAGCTTTTCTCCCCTGGTCTCTGCTGAAAATGAGCCAAAAGCTCAGCCAGACTAACCCAGTTAACAAATGTAACATAAAATAAATAAAATAAATTTTATACATGTTAGTTAATATAGATTTATTATTTCTGCCTGCACAAGTTATCTTCTTTATGTACGCTAATAATTTGGGTATTCTTTCAGTTCTTTTAAGGTGGATTCTGAAAAGCTTTGAATTCCCCTAAGTCTAAATTCTCTTATGGTTTGTATAATAAGCCAACTTCTTTATTAAGTAGTACCTTATAATTTTCACAATTGTTTTAAAATGTACTCCTTCTGTGCATTTATATCAAGCTAAAATCTATTTTCTCATAAATATAACATTTTCATTTGCTGTTTCTAATAAGCATTCCATTCACTCTCATACTTTAATTTAATGTGTTTATATATGTAGCTTTTAGCAGTCTGCACCGTATTTTATTGATTTTTAGAGTTAAATAAGTTGATTATACTATAGTGAAAGTAATTTGTTATTAATAAGCAAAACCTGTTGAATATTACTTCTTCATTTATCTTGGTTATTTTGGATTTATTAACGTTACGTAGCTGTAAATGTTTTGTTTCCAGTAGTCTCATAGCCTCATATTCACTGTTTATCCAAGATATATAAAAAACAAATGAAGGTGTGTTGGTGCTCAACAGACCAAAACCACAGAAAAAATGCACCAAAAGGACCATGGAAAACTCCTTTTAATGAATAAAAGCAAATAAAAGACCAGTATACAGTCCACATGCACAGTGTTTCACATTGAGCGCTTTCATCAATGAATTGACTTCATCAGAACAAACTGAACCTCACCCCTAAAACATTTAAATACTCTTTCTAAACAAGCAGTCAGTCAGTATTCCTAAGGAATGCTCAGCTCACATTCACTTTTTAAAGAAAACCAAAATTATTCACAGTCTATTATATCAACAAGATGCAGAAAATGCTATTTGATGAACAGAGTTATATCCCGGTATCTAGAAACCAAATAAATATTGCATACCTTAGGATAGACAGCTACCTGGAGGAATATCTGTTAGAACAGAGAATTCCTATAGAAGTATATAACTTCTTGATCAGTACTCACCCAAAAATTCCTGCTTTTTTCAGTATACCAAAAATTTACAAGAGCATTGCCCCCCCCCCTCCCTTTTAGGCCCATTGTAGCGGATTGTGCGTCAAAAACTCACAGTTTATCAGTTTTTGTGGACAAGACTTGTCAACACGTTCTGGATGGGATATCCCACATTTTAAAAGATTCTTGGGATTTTCTAGGCCAGTTAAAACAGGAACTGTGGTCCGAAGAAATCATATTTTTGACCATTGATATCCAAGATTTTTTACTTGCATACCTAGAACAGAGGGGATGGAACTTTCTGAAGGTACCCTTTCTAGATGTTCTAACTTGGACCCTGGACGACTCCAACTTGTATGTGAAATTATGGCACATGTGTTAGACAACAATTACATGTTTTTTGAGGGGGAGTACTGACAGCAAACTAGGGGAGTCGCTATGGGGGCGGCTTGTGCCCCCCTATATGCGAACATAGTTTTGCTAGGATGGGAACTGCAACATGTCTTCAATAGCAGACACCATGGGTACATTAGTACATATTTGAGATTCCTGGATGATATTTTTATTTTATGGAAGGGGAAACAGGAGAATATTCCACAGTTCATTGAATACATTAACAACCGCATTAACCTTTTGAGATTTACATACGAGACCCAAGATCTTGACATTAGTTATTTAGATGGAAAGGTCTCCAAAATTCCTAGTGGCTTTAAATCTAATGTGTACCGCAAGCCTACCTTTTGCAATAGCTACTTGCATTTTCACAGTCATCCTCAAAAACAGAAAAAAAGCATAGTGAAAGGTCAGGCAACTAGAGTAGCCAGGATGACTTCAGAAAGGGAAGATGTTATTGTAGGGCTAGAGCTGGTGAAGAACATGTTCCTCGAAAAAGGATATCCACCTCATTTCATTGAACCCATCATTAAAGAAATTTCTGATGAATGGGGAAAGAAATACAAACCCCTTTTGAGTTGTGGTGACATCAGAATATGATCCAGTGAAGAATACTTTAGGAGTGGGTCAGACAATGGTTGTAGAGAACTTGGAACTGATACTATCTCTGGCATGCAGGCGAACAACTATAGTAAGGCATTCATTGTTCAACACAGAACATTTTCTAATAGGATTAAACATATTCTATATAATTGGGGAATATTTAAAACGAATAGCGAAATATATAGGAAGGTGGGTAAAAAAAACATATTTTCCACAAAAGTGGGTAAAAATATCAAAGTAAACTTAGAAAATCACTTAGTGGGGCAGGGTCACATTGAGGAAAGTACTAAGCCATGTGGCCGATGTTCTCGATGTGGATACATACCGCAGGTTCCTTCCTTAACATTGAACAACAGTTTAAATAGTGTTCTACACTTTAGAAAAGGCAATTGCTACACGCACAGGATAGTGTATATTGCACTTTGTAACACCTGCCCAGGGTTTTACATTGGAAAAACTGAGAGGGCTTTAAAATGCAGAATTTACGAAAATTTTTATGAAATAAAAAATAAAAAGGAGACTAATGCTCTTTGTAGACACAGCGTAAGCTGTGGGGGATACACAGGTTTTAAATTTGGAATAATAGATACGGTCAACATTAATGTGAGGGGGGGGGTGACTGGAAGAACCTCTTGAGCAAGAGAGAACTCATGTGGCAGCTTAGGTTAGCTGCTAATTTCCCTCCAGGTCTCAATGACCATTTATGCATTTATTCAGTACTCAAGGAAAAAGCCAATAGGATGACATAATATATTTGAATTTACAAATAATCATGTATTTTACATCGAAAATGTTTTAATATTTTACTTACGTGTATAAATAGGGTGAAATAGTAAGGAAAGTGTTTATTTGATACAGACAAAGTTTTTTTGGGTTTAATATTACGCAAGAAAAAATTTTAAATCCGTGTACTGATTTTACTAAGTGTTTGTTCATTATGGTTGAATGGGTTTATGTTTCTTTAAAAAGTGGATGTGAGCTGAGCATTCCTTAGCAATACTGATTGACTGTTAAGAAGGAGTATTTAAATGTTTTAGGGGTGAGGTTCAGTTTGTTCTGATCAAGTCAGTTCTTTGATGAAAGCGCTCAACATGAAACACTGTGTATTTGGGCTGTATACTGGTCTTTTATTTTCTTTTATTCATTAAAAGAAGTTTTCCATGGTCCTTTTGGTGCATTTTATCCAAGATATATATATATATATATATATATATATATATATATATATATACATAGATAGATATATATATATATATATATATATATATATATATATATATATATATATGTGTGTGTGTGTGTATAATATATAACAATTTTAAAACTAGAATATATGACATCTTTCTATATCTGGAAATCCTAGCCATCCATATTGCATGTTTTAATATGTTTTTGAAAGCTGTTCTTGGATTGGTTTTGCAAAGATTATTTTATGGGAAGCATTTCAGCTTTCCCACACAGCCCCCCCCCCCCCCCACACACACACACACAAAATACCATCTGCTTATGTATACCTGTGATGTTTGACTCTGTTCAACCAAGTATAATTCTGCCAGTAATAATGTATTTTAGATTCCTTTATGTGCACATAGTGTCCCTGACTGTTTAGAACAAAGTTTATTGAATCAGGTAACCATACCCCAGTTGTTTTCATGTACCTCCCCCCAAAAACACACATCAGAATAACCACTGTATGCCTCCATTATTTTAATTGCTGGGAAGTAAAATTGTGCCTATAGTAATGTATTTCATCATGTTTTTCACACACACAGTCCAGATCCTTAGTTAACTATAGAACTGTGTTTAATTAGCAAAAGCATTCATTTGTTTTCACAGAGACTAAAGCAGTCATTTCAAATCACCACCTTTTGACAGGATCCTCTTCAGTTGTTCAACAGTGATTGAGGTGAATTCTTCCTTCCCATAGTAATATAATCTGCTTGCTTCACTGTCCCTGACAGTCCAGACCACCATTGATTAACTTTGATGAGATGACAGTAGGTAAGTTGATATCACAGGCATACTGCCCCATGACCTTTTTTATAGTGTGCACCTTTGATATTGTACTGCATTCATGTGAGACAAATAATGCAGTACAGTACTTACAATACTGTGTGTTATACCTACCTTATGATCCAGCTCAAGTGACAGTTCTGGTCAGTTGCTTGCACACAACCCCCACTTGCTTCCTTTTCACTGGGTGCATCTCACTTGTATGGCAGTGATCTAATGAAAGAAGCTCTTTCCTTCAGAGTTTATTCAGCTTTTGTGCACACTTCCATGTCCCTTCTCATGACTGTTTAGCTTTGAGCAAATGAGAGTTATTTTCTTTGTTTATTTATTTATTTTATTTCAGAGGTAGAGGACTGATTGAGTTGGATTTGCAATGTTATGTGTACAGTTAAGGACATACATTGTCAAACATTGCAGAATGAAGAAGTCAGACATAGCAGAATGAAGAAGTGAAACACTTGATGTACATCTGCCACTAACTGTACTCAGCTGAACTCTGAGAAGTCACATGGTTCACACCTTTTACTGGTAACTCCCTCTTAAAGCTGTGCCTACTGTTACTACTGGACATGCATCCCAGTTACTTAAAAGAAAAGAAGTAACTTTTTTTTAATTTTACGTACATTGAGTGTATATTGTGACTATAAGTGTGCCTCAGAACTAATTAAAAAAATCACATTCATACTTAAATATGCTATAACCACGAAATGGCTGGATACCAGAAGATAAGCACAACTCCAAATAACTCCAACAGCTTTATTACGATAACAACTCCACACACGGAGCTAAAACTTTCCACACAATTAGAAGTGTACACGGTTGAGCGCTTTCATCTGCTTAACAGCAAATTTCATCAGAACCCTGATGAAATTTGCTGTTAAGCAGATGAAAGCGCTCAACCGTGCACACTTCTAATTGTGTGGAAAGTTTTAGCCCGTGGAGTTGTAATAAAGCTGTTGGAGTTATTTGGAGTTGTGCTTATCTTCTGGTATCCAGCCATTTCGTGGTTTTCACAGTACAGTTTGTTTTTATTTGTTCTAAATATGCTATAAGTCAATATTTAAAAAAATCAAACTTTCAAAAATGTAGTAAAGAGAACATTATGATATTCACAGTCAGTTTTATGCAATATAGAGTCCATCTTGTGAATTTAGTTTTAATCAGTCATCTAAATCTCAAATGTGAATGGTTCTTCCTGTGAAATACCACTGTTGATAGTGCAATTCAAAATAGCCTCCTGATCTTTCTTTGTTAAATCTCTGCAGCAACTGAACAATCCTTTTTTTACTTTCCTCTTGAGTGCTTGAACACCAACTCAGACTTGTAGAACAGTATCACTTACACTAGAGAAGTAGACATTTCCAGTTGATCGACTTCTCAGATTGAATAAATCCTTCTTTTCTTCTATAGATCTGTAGTTTGCCAGAGTCATACTGAGATTTTAAATCATACTTGTACAAGCCCAACAACATTCTTTGTAACTTTAATGTAATGATGCATTATGAAAATACTTCATGAATAATTTTCTTTAGTTTGTTAACCAGATAAGTGGGCTGGCTCAGGGACCATTTTCAGCCACAAAGTGAGCCATATTGGGAGTATATAGCAAGTCTGCAGCAATAGATACAAAGTGTGCTTGTGTGTGTGTAGTATAGTACAGCATAAACAGACTCACAAATTGAATGACATTTACACAAGATGGAAACAGAAAATAATTTACAAAAATAAAGTAGTCATTTTAACACTATACAGTATAAAGCAGTACACAAAAAGTACTTCCAAAGATGTTATATAACTCGCTTAACAAATGTCTATTAACTGTTAGAAAATGATGTGAATCCGTTGAAATATTCCTTTGTGTTTCTTGGTTGAATATTGTTATTAGTACTGGATGATAATGGATTAATTGAGAAGGAGCCTTGCCCTTATAATTTTGTGAGTCTCATTTTAGGAACACTGGAAGTACAGATGCGGTCATTAAGATTTTGGGTCTTCTATGTTAGTATAACAGAAGGAAGACTTGGCGATCATATATATCAACATTGTTATGACATTAAGACTAGTAAGCTGAGTTGTTCATTTTTTTCATTATAGGAAAGGTTTATGACTGTGTTAGAGGAGGTGACTGGTAGAATATTGTTGTTGGAATACAAAGAGCTAATATGGCAAATAAGACTTAATGATTATATGATATACCATATTGCATAAGTTACTTATTAAGTTGTTACTTGGTTAGTTATATATCCCTCTTGAAATTTTATATATAATATTCTCCATCAGTTTTATAATTTAAACATTCATTATATATTAGGTTATTTTTAATATAAATTATTTAAAAACAATTAGTTTAAGATGTAATTTGTATACCTCCTAACAGTATTTCATATATGCAAACATATATGTTTTTAGCTGTTATTTTCATTGTTTTTCAACAAATTGGGGTTGGTTTGTAGACTTTGTCATGTGATTCTAAATGATTAATATGTTTCAATGCTGATGGCTGAGTATTGTATACATTAGAAAATATAATTTGCTTGTGTTTCAATTCTGATGAAGCCTCTGATTTTTCATGAGATGAAAGCCCTAGATAATTAAATGTTTGACAGATTTAGCTGGTTGTCTTCATGTATTGGTCATCAGTAACTACACATGCATGTATAGGTTCCATTTGCAGAAGAACCTCATGCTCAGTCTTTTTTGTTAACTGTTAGATTGTTTTTAGTTAAGACAGATGTTCATCGTGCATACAGCTGCAGTAATCACAGATGGGTTCTCTGCCATCAGGCGGGTCCTCGGTCGGCCGAATTCCAAAGTCTAGGTCCGGCGTCGGTTGTTGTCGCTTTCTCTCCTGACGTCAGTGAGGCCGGAGTATATAAGACACAGCCGACGCCATGTTCTTCAGTCTTTTTTGCCGCGCGGTGCCCGAAGCAGAAGCAGTTCGCAAGTGCCGGTCGGCCAGCTCCTGAATTACGAAAAATTGGAAACCGAAGTCTTCATTAAAGCTAAGTACCCGTTGAAACTTTTCTTGCCTCAGACCGATGTCAGAAAAAGTTAATAATTGTATTTCTTGTGGGAAGCAAATACCGCATAAGGATTTCCATTCCCTCTGCATACCTTGTTTAGGCCCAGACCACGACGTCTCGGGCTGTCGCTGGCGCTACTTTCAATAACGCACTATTAAGCGTCGGAGTTCGCCCAACACTTTTTTGGTAAAGCCTTTGATTATAAAATGTCATCGGAGACTCCGACTACCGTTTTGTCCAAAAAACGCAAGGACAAGGACCGACATGCGAGGTCCGCGGTCCCCACCGACACCACGCCAAAACCGGCTACACGTGGTCCGGTTCTCAGCGAGACGCCTTTGCAGTCCCTGACTACCGACGACACTCCTTTGGCGGTGTCTTCTGTAACCGAGACCGCAGGTACCTCGGCCCTTTCCCAGACTACAACCACTGAAGCCATTGTGAGTGTTGAGCCTCCTTATGTGGTCAGATCCACTTCCACCCATGGTGTCTTTAGACCCTCATCTTCCTTTTCTATTAAGGCCTTTACTAAATCCAAATCAGCCAGGCATCCCAAGAGGCCTGTTGCACAGGGCCCATCTCCAGGCCCCATGCCTAAAAAACAGATGCTTAAAATGGCTGAGGATTTAATTACTCTTATCAGGGGTTCTCAGCCCCCTCCAGACAAGAGACCCAGAGTGGAGGAAGATTCTCCCTCTTCTGATCAGGGCTCCATTTTATCAGAACATTCTGATGTAGAGGAACACTCTTATTCCCCTTTTGAAGATTCGGATGCAGAGCAGTCCATTCCTTCTGTATCTCCTCCTGAGGATTTTTCCTTTGGGGAAACCTTGCACACTTTGAGGGAACACTTCCATTGGGAAGGCCAAGACTTTTCCGATTCCAAGAAAAGACTTAGGGAATTTCTTTTGTTACCTCAACACAGACCTCTGGCGATACCTCCTGTCTTGGACATACTTGATGTTTATTCGGAGGCTTGCCTTAACCCGGATTCCCTGCCTCCTGCACCAGTCAAACCTGATAGGTACTACAGAGTTCCTAACTCTCACCAATTTCTCTACAAAAGCCATAATGCTGATCCTGAAACCATTTCCCAAGGCCCCAAGGGATTGAAGGCCTCTACTGCTAAGAATCCACTTCCTGCCGAAAGAGAGTCAAGATCCTTAGAAATGTGGGGAAAAAAGGTATATACCTCGGCCACCCTAGCCATGAGGGCCTTAAATTGTCAGTTTCATATACTTAAATATCAACAGTTCCTGTTATCACAATTAAGGAATAAAATGTCTCAACCTGAACAACCAGATTTGAAGGAGTTGCAGGTTATGATGCATAATGCAGAGCAAGTGGGTAAACACACCTTACAATGTGGCTATGATGCCCTAGAGGCCTCAAGTAGAGCTGCTGCTACAGGATCAGTCATTCGTAGACATGCCTGGCTTAGGGAACAAAGCTTGCCTGATCATGTGAAAGCTAAACTTCTAGATGCTCCTTTACAAAAGGATGTGCTGTTTGGTACTAATGCTGAGGAGATATTACGGAAAATGGAAGAAAAAGCCAAATCTATGCAAACTGTCAAAGCTTTTCTACAGGTCCAACCACCACGTTTTAGCAGAAATTGGCCTTCAAAAAACTGGTCCTTTCCAGCCACTGACAAGCCTCAAAGAGGTAGATACAGACGCACAAGGGGCAGAGGGCAATCACAAGGATCATATAGAGGCCGACAATGGCAAACCCCAGCACCAAGAGGTGGCGAAGACAGTGCACAACAATGCAGGAAACAAACCCAATGACTCCCTCATTTCCATGCCAAGCAAGTCTCAGCTGGTAGCACCTTTGGGAGGAAAGCTGGCATTATTTACAAGAAATTGGCATATTGTCACAACAGACAAATGGATCCTGGACGTTATAAACAGAAGCTACAAATTTCAATTCCACACTCTTCCAAAAATGAGAGGCATGCCAAACCTGCCACACAATCAAAGGGCAGAGGCACAACTACAAATTTCAAAGCTCTTAGGCATGAGAGCTATTCAAGAGGTACCTACTCACGAACAAGGTCAAGGTTTTTATTCCAGACTTTTCCTGGTACCAAGGAAAGTAACCGACTGGAGACCCATTTTGGACTTATCCATCCTAAACACATTTTTACTCGTACCAAAATTCAAGATGCTCACATTACAGCAGCTTCTTCCCATGCTGGGCAAGGAGTTTTGGCTGGTAACATTGGACCTCAAGGAGGCATACCTGCATGTCCCAATCAGACAAAGCTGCAGAAGATACCTCAGATTTCTTGCAGGTTCAATCCACTTTCAATTCTCTGCATTGCCCTTTAGCTTATCTACTGCGCCCAGAGTATTCACAAAATGCCTGGCATCAGTGATTGCCTACTGCAGACTTCAAGGGGATACAAATTTACCCTTATTTGGATGACTGCCTGATCCAAGCGGACAGCAAGCACATACTTCTGGAACATCTGGCTTATGTAACACGGTTACTGCATTCTCTGGGATACACAATCAACAAAGAGAAATCCAGGCTAACACCATCTCAGAAAATAACTTTCCTGGGTGCCAACTTGGACACAAACACCCAGATGGCCTATCTTATGCCAGAAAAACAGGGGCAACTAACTCAGTACTTCAAAATACTAGCAAAATGTACCAGGCTTACTGCAAGGAAAATCCTGCAGGCTCTGGGCTTCATGGCATCTTGCATTCTTTTAATCCCATGTGCAAAGTTGCATATGAGGAAACTTCAATGGTACCTAAAAACCTATGGTCTCAACACAGTCACAGTTTGGAAACAATAATACCAATAATTCCATGTTTGCAAAAGGAATTTCTATGGTGGGCCCAAGCATGTCAAGCAAACACAGGTCTCCCATTCTGCAAGCCCCAAGCAAATCAAGTCATCACAACAGACGCCTCAGATTACGCCTGGGGGGTGCACATGACAGACAGGTGCATTCAGGGCAAATGGTCCCAAAAGGAAAAGCACCTTCACATCAATCAAAAAGAAATGCTAGCAGTAATAAATGCAATTACAGCTTTCAAGGACCTCCTGCATCCAGGACAATTACTGATAAGGACAGACAACACCACAGTAATGTGGTACATAAACAAACAAGGAGGAACACATTCATACCCCTTGTGCAGACTAGCCATGACTCTTTGGAACTTGGCTCTGGAATGGCAAATCGAACTTCAAGCACAGTACTTGCCAGGATTGGAAAACACGCTGGCAGACAATCTAAGCAGAAATATGACAGATCCACACGAATGGAAGTTGCATCCTCAGGTGTTTACAGAGATAATCCAAGCGTGGGGGAGGCCAGACATAGATCTTTTTGCCTCCCACAGGAATCATCAATTGGAAAAGTTTTGTTCGAGGACCTTCCATCCAAAGGCCTGGGGAGTGGACACCCTTTCATTCAGTTGGACAGCATGGACAGTTTACGCTTTCCCACCTCTGCCTCTTCTGCCCAAGGTGCTCTTGAAAGCAAGAGCAGACAGACCGAAGATGATACTGATTGCTCCAGATTGGCCAAGGCAACACGGGTACCCGCTCCTGAGGAGCCTAACATATACTCCTCCCTGGTCCCTACCTCTAATGCCTCTTCTGCTGACTCAGCACAGCTACAAAACTCTTCACAGTCAGCTGAAAACACTCAATCTCGCTGCATGGAAAATTCCTTAACACCACAACAGACCCTACTCTCCAAGGAGGTGCAGGATGTCATTTTGGAGGCCAGAAGGCCATCTACTAGAAAGGCTTACTCCGCAAAATGGAAACGGTTTTGCTCTTGGAATGAGAAAAAAAGGCCAGGACCCTAGAAAACTGAATTTGCCTCAGGTATTACAGTATCTAGATGAGCTGCTGAACAGTGGACTTTCATTTTCTTCCATAAAAATCCATGCCTCAGCCATTTCTGCAGAATTCAACACGGATCCACCTTTATTTTCTCACCCACTTTTACGACAGTTCCTCAGAGGGGCTAAGAATATAAGACCACCAAGGAAACAACCAATACCAGCCTGGGATCTTAATTACATTCTAGAAAAATTAACATTGCCTCCTTTTGAACCAGCTGCCTCAACAGATTTGCAATATTTGTCCTGGAAAACAGCCTTCCTTCTGGCCATCACTTCAACTCGTAGGGTTTCGGAACTACAGGCCCTCATGGCGGTGCAGCCCTTTCTCATCTTCCATCAGGACAGGGTCTCCCTTCGTACCAACCCATCATTTATGCCTAAAGTGGTATCCAGGGTAGCTTTAAATCAAGCCATACACTTACCTACCTTTTACCCCAATCCTCAAAACAAAGGGGAAAGGCTGCTACACTCTTTAGACATCCATAGGCAGCTATGTTATTATTTGGACAGAACAAAGTCCTTCAGGAAATCAGAACAACTTTTTGTGTCGTATGCTGTAGGGACTCAAGGGAAGCCAGTTACCAAGCAGACAATTTCAAAGTGGATAGGCCACTGCATACGGTTTTGTTATTCCTTTCATGGGAAATCTGTTCCCACAGGCATCAGATCCCACTCCACCAGGGCCACAGCTACCTCTACAGCCTTCCTCAGAGGAGTTCCTACCAAAGATATTTTGGAGGCAGCCACTTGGAGTTCTGTACATACCTTCACAAAACACTACCACCTGCCTTTATACTCCAAAACTAGAGCAGGCTTTGCCACTGCTGTGTTGCAGGGCATTCTGGCTCATCCCAGTTCCACATAGTACCTACCACCCTGTGCGTAGCTTTGGGACTCTACCCATCTGTGCGTAGCTTTGGGACTCTACCCATCTGTGATTACTGCAGCTGTATGCACGATGAACATAGTACAGTTTTGTACCTACCATAAATGTAGATGTTCGAGTGCTAATACAGCTGCAGTACAGGTTTCCCTCCCTCCTTCCCCACTTGGTAAAGGCATGGGGCCTAACCCCCTCTTCATACAACCTGACTGGGTGATCCTTCTATGGTTTATTTGCTTGCAACTACTGATTTTGGATTATATTGCATTGCATGTATATATATATATATATATATATATATATATATGTATAATTTATGTATTGCCTTCCTTCTGGGGGCACCTGACATCTGGGGCAAGAAAGACTGAAGAACATGGCGTCGGCTGTGTCTTATATACTCCGGCCTCACTGACGTCAGGAGAGAAAGCGACAACAACCGACGCCGGACCTAGACTTTGGAATTCGGCCGACCGAGGACCCGCCTGACGGCAGAGAACCCATCTGTGATTACTGCAGCTGTATTAGCACTCGAACATCTACATTTATGGTAGGTACAAAACTGTACTTTCCATATTGACTTGAAGTCAGCCTGAAAAGTATTAGTGAGAGTATTATGTGGGGATGAGACAGTCATATTTAATTAAGGTGAAGCGATCCTAAGAGAGTTTACTCATAATGAAAGGAAAATCCAAATGGCCAAGTGCTGACCTCTGAGGAAACACCTTGTGTAACACTGACTAAATCAGTGGTACAGCTGTGTCTTGTTCTGAAAGTTCTTTTAGAAAAACAGTTTCCAACTATTGCAAATTATCATCAGATAAGATACAGTCTGCAAGTTTTTGCAGCAACAGGGAGTGGGCTGTTGTATCAAAGGCTTTTTTTCAGGTCCAGAAAAATTGCACCTTGAGTTTGCTATTATCAGAGTTTGTATACAGCTGATCTGTTAAAGAGATCAGTCTAGCAGTTGTATTGTAGAGGAGCCTGAAACCATGTTGCTTATCTGTCATGACATGATAATTATCAATGTATTCAGATACCTGCTTTTGCTAATGTTAGAAGTTTTGTGAAAAAACGATATGAGCTATAAGCCAAATGCCTTTAGTAGAGGAATATAAATGTTTAAAACTAGTAGGGATATTTTTGGTAAATTATATAATGGTTGCAGAGTGATGCATAGGTTTGGTGTTTTGGGGTGACTAGTGTGATAGGATATGATGTGTCTCATTTGTCTAGATTTCTCATAATTGAGAGTAGTATATAGCTTTGAAAAAAAATATTGGGTATTCTAAAATTATATTAACTGGTATAGTTGGTATGATGTAAGGTGTGTGTTGAGTTAAACTGGAGTAGATAGGCCTTGTTTACTTTCTTCAGTCAGTTGTATCTAAGCTGTTTTAGGGGAAACATTGTTTGTTTTCAGTGTCCTGATTATTTGCCAGAAATGTTTAGGTTGTCATATATTGAGTTTGCTGCTGCCTAATACATGTAGCTTTAATGACATTAGTTTGAAGTCTGTCTGTTTATGTTAAACTTTGTTAGGGAGTCCCTTTTTTCTAGATTATTACAACCATTTTTCTAGTCTGACCTACATTTTGTCTGTGCTTTATAAATTGTATTGAATCAGGAGACAGCCAGGTGGTTTGTGAACCTTTGATATGTTTCTTGTAATTGGAAAAATGGTGTATGAATAGTGGTCAGTAAATGATTGCATGATAAACAGTGGTGGAATTTGAACTGTAGTCCAGTCTAATAACTCAAGTTCAGTAACCAAAATAGAGTGATTGGATTGCAGTATTGTTGTAGGGCTTAGCATCAGTGGCTCATTCTTGATAGATTTTATAGATGACACAAAAAGCCTTTATTTTGTTTGGCAAGATGGTTAGTAAAACATCTTGGACTGGATTTCTATTTGATTTATGAGTGAAACTAGTTCCTTTGGTGCCTTGTTGTGTAAGCTTGTTCATAGCAACATTTTTTGAGCTATAGCTTTGTCTAGTTTTATGCATTATTTACAGTTGTTGAGGATTTATTGCATTGAATTTTGTATTAAGTATGGTGAGAATGGAGAGGCAGTCAACATCTTAGAGAATTTTTGTATGACCAACTAAAGTTAGCTGATATAGTAAACATTTTGGATCTGTTTTATATGTGGTATTACATTTATTAGAAGTACTGGGGAAACCACACCACAAGAAGGAAAAAGTGCTGAAACCAAAACTGATAACGCAGACGACGGTACTTAAAGAATAAAGCAGGTTTGATTCCGAAAACACTATACTTTAATTACAAACAAATTCATAATATTCATAAACGTGTTAACTGTATCGCCGCATTTTCATCACACAACAGACTTCATCAGATGTAAGAACAATCTAGAAATGACCATATAAATTCTACACCAGTACTATTCCCTAACCAATTACATTCCACAATTATTCAGCAAATGGCCTGACCAAATTTGTTTCTTTGTTTAACATTTGTTTACTGGGAAAGTCCAACTTGGAATAAAGCGAGTTTTTAGCGAAGGCCCGGGGAAAATCACCCTAGATGCATGTCTTTGTAATGTGGGAGAAAACCAGAGCATCCAGAGGAAACCCACATGAATGCATGGAGGACATACAGACTCTGCACAGAAGGCACCCCAGCTGAGAATCGATCCGGAGAACCTCTTGCTGCGAGGTGACAATACAATAGCTGCACTACTGCGACTTACACACACACACACATATATATATATATATATATATATATATATATATATATATATATATATACACACATACACAAATGCTACAATAAATGCTAAAAAATACAATAATAGAGAGCTCATAATTGTTAATATTCATATGGCAACCTTTAATGTTAAAAATAAAAATAATAAACTCAGCTAAAACATTAAAACACAATATTCAAGCTTAAAACTCCATCTAGTGGTTAAAAAGATATATAACGAATGACTGTGACACCATAATATATTTTTTATGGTGAAAGTGTTCCAACAAAGATATAAAATTGTGGAAATTTCAAAACATCCTAGAAATCACAATCTGGCAGCCCTCAATTTTAAAACAGGGGCTAATGAAACATTTTCATTCAACCTGGGAAATTTGTTAGCCTCAAGTACTAGCTGCCAGTACAGTTCCTTGTAATCGGTTGTGGTCTCCCAGGGTCCCCTTTTAATGTCAATTGGAACTTCCTTAATAATAAAGCACCTAAACTTAGGTCCTTCACAAATTAAGGTTTGTTTAAGTAAGGTGTTCCCTTCGTTTTTATTTGTGATGATATAGTTATGCTCATAGATTCTAGTTTTTAACTTCCTGTTTATTTTCCCCACATAGAAGGATGCACAAACCTCACGTATAGCAAGGTAAACCACCTCAAATGTGTTACAACTGGAAAAAGTTTTGTCAAATGAATGTTTACTCCTACTAGTTATATAAATGTCACTTCCTTCAAAAATACAGGGACAATAGGGACAGCTACCATGCCTGTAGGTGCCAGCTCTCTTCTGACTCCTGTTAATATTTTGAGTGGCACCACCCTCAAAAATGTCATTCAAACCTCAACCCTTTGTGAAAGATAAATTTAAGAGGTGTTTTAAAAATCTTCTTAAGGTTTGACAACCTATTAAACTGCATCCATTCATTGGTAATGATGCTTTTAATAATTCTGGTATCACCACTAAAATTAGACACAAAGGCACCTTTAAGGCCATCCATAACATCACCCATGGCATCTTTTCTTATAAAGATCACAACACTGCCCCAACCAATTTACATGGTCTGTAAAGGGTAAGATACTCTTGGCGATATCAGAGGTGATCCAGGTTAAGAATATCTTCTAAGCCATCAGTCTTGTATGCCACTGCATTTTGAAATGCTTCTAAAGCTGATGATATTCCAAATGGCAATCTCGGTAGCCTTTAACTGCCCAGACTATGTTAAATGTGCAAAGATTATAGCTTGCTTCATTTAGACTTATTTGTCAACACCCTTGTTCTCCTTCTAACATGGAGAAGAATTTGCCATTACGCAACAGCATGAGGTGATTTTTTTTTCTCTTTTCCTCCACTTATTTATGTCTTTAAGGTCTGTACATATTCCAAGACAGGCAATCAGTTGCAGTTTCTCCTTTGGAAAACACTGCAAAGACATTTTGCTGAAAGCCACCTTCAGCAAATATTAACTGTGCACTTTTTCCCCACATTTGTGTGACAGTGAATTTGTACGTACAAGTCAGAGAGGTTTGGGAGATCCCACCACATGGGGATGCCGGTGGGCTTGCCTCTCTCTGCAAAATAGCTTGTTTTGTTATTTGCTGGTAGCTTCCCATCATAATGGATCACAGTATTTGCTATTGGAGATATTTTATTCAGTGGGTCATCACAAACCCTTCTATGCTTGTCTCCATGCTTTTGGGCAATTCATTTGGTTTATCTTGCTTAACAGTCCCACCTAGGCTTTCAGTATGCTTCAGCTACAGTTTACTCCAGCTTCCTGAAGCTATTTCATTTTATCTTAAACTCATGGACCTCAAACCACATGTTGCTCACAAACATACCTAATGCAGCCGACAGTGACATTTCATTATTTTCACCATTCGGTTCTCTAGTTGCTAACTTTATCATAATCAAGGTCACTGCTGATTTGGATAGCATGAATGATCATAAATTGAACAAATCAACCTGTCAGTATAAGGCAGTACATTATATTATTCCTTCCCACCCTGTCATGTAGTAACAGTGCATGGCTAGCAAACCATGTGTGTAAGGTAAACACTTGAAACTGGTTGCTAAAACAACTGATCTGATTACTTACCTGATGCATTCAAAATGCTGAACACTTTTTTTTTGTTTCCTGTAACACTTCATCTGATGGCTCTTCTGCCATTACCCAATAAGTGCATTCATTATGCAAGGGTGAGAGTCAGGTATTCCTGCGATAGGCAGGAGCCCTATGGCCTATTCATTCCTGCCTGGGAAGCAATATTGGCCAGTCTCTTTCCCCAGTGGCAAAAGTCTGGTGGTAGGGAGCAAGCCAGCTTGCTGGTCCTGTGATGCAGCCTACTCTCGCTAATGGAGATTGCACTCCTCTGTTGCATGCTGACACTGCTGCAGTCTGAATCATCCAGTCTGTGAATCTGCACGGTGGTAGTGTGTGTTTACTAGACACATCTACACGTGTATGTGCAAAACCTAGTGCTCCTGATAGGTGTCACCCAGGTGGTAAGGCAGAGCCATCTCCTCCATGATTGGTGAACTGGCAGTAGATGCTCATACTCATCCTCTGCAGCCAGCTCCTACAGGTAGCTGAGCCACTGTTTGATCACTGGTAACCTGTGCCATAGTCAGGGCTTTATCTATGTATGCTACAGAGCTAACAGATGTGGACAGTTTGATCTTCAGGGACAGTTTTTCTCTTGCAGATATATCTGGTGTCGTGCCAGCAAAAATAAAAATATCTCTATACAGCGTTAACAGTGCACATTGTCCACAGCAGTGACCCATTCATTTTTTTCTTTCTTTTTATTTATAATTACAGTGATTTGGGTGAAAAGGTGGCTATTACTGATAAGATGAAATACATCACTGTAACCACTATCATTTTTCACTGTGCTTGCAATTACACATCAGAGGTAATGGTCAAAAGCAGACATTTTTTGGAGGGGGATCTTTGTGGGACAGCAAAGGGCAATTGCATAGTTACACTGAAACATTCAATATTTTTGGATTGCTGGAAGCAATTCATTTGTGTATGAGAAATGCATGTAGTATATTACTTTGAACATTCTTTCACAGTTGTCAGTCTAAAATTAGAAGGCGACTTTCTTTTGTGGGGTGGGAAAACAGGTTGTATAAGAAATACAGCCATTAAATTATCATTGTTTAATGATTATTAGTGTGGGTTATCAGAGGTGCAGTGTACATGTTTGGTAGTGAAAAGCTGAAATATTTTATTGTGACCTCTGTCTTTCACTTTTTTAACAACAAAACATCTTAAATCTACATAGAAAGTGTCTGCCTATTTTTTGGTAAAGCAGGCTGTATATGAAAGCAAAGCGGGGAGCTACATTATTTTTTTAAATGACCATTACTATAGTTTGTTGGTGGTGGTGTATTAGTACAGCAAGCTGAAGTATATTACTTCCTCACATTCTGATATGTTTACTCTCTAAGAAGGGTAACATTCCATTGGGATGATGTTTTCAAAAAGAGTTAAATCTAGTGTTTGCTGCATTTTAGAAATATAAGGAGTAGTCATTCCTTGTTTTGGCTTTCACAGTTTTTATATTGCTATAATTTTCTAGTTACTAATTTAATTATTGTCTAATAATGGCATTTAGCCCTTGGATGAGTTTATTAGTCATATAGTCCTTTGAATTTGAGACTTTTTTGTGTTGTGGGAATGACTGGTACAATCTTGGGGGTAATCATCATGTGGTACTCTCTTGGCAAATACTTTAATCCAGTAAATAGAATAATTCTGTAATATCAACAGTTTCTTGAGTGCACTGTTCCAGGCTGATGTGATTGTATTTAGGGGTAAGGTTATAATATTTCGAGTCAAACTGAAAAGTTGCACCTGTGGAGATTAGTAGTTCACTGAGGAGTGAAAAACAAAAGTGCTCTGTGTAGAAGTGAGACGCAAAATAGCAATCCTCCAGCATTTTTTGCAGAAATGTATTGTGATTCCTTTGTGTTGGAAGTTTGAATTTGCAAAAAAAAAATGTTTTCCTCTTGCTTTGTCTCTAAAATAAGAAAAGAAAATTGGCTGCTGTTGCATATGTTTCTGAGAAACTTGTATCCTGAATAAAAAAGAAAAAACTTTTAGAACTTCCAAAAACACAGTAGCTATATCTTTTTTACTGTGTTATATAAATATACACTTAAGTGTATCTGTAATCAGAAGTGGTGGAATGAAGAGATGAAAAACATGATGTACCTCCAACATTTACTCAGATGTCCTCTGAAAAGTCACTGGTAGCTTCCTCTCAAATGTACACCTGCATTATCATTAATGTAGCTCTCTCTCGCAGCGCGCTCTCTCTCTCTCACATACACATATGAATATTAAACTGCTATAATTTGCCATCTTTTGACTTTAAATCCGTCTGTGTTTCACTATGATTTTGTGATCAAAATTCTGCCAGAAGTAATGTATTTATTTAATTTTAGATATACAGACTGTCATATTAATTAACTGAAAACATGTTACTCACATGCCCTCCTCATTCCTGTTAAGTTTACTTCTGGTGGTTCAAAAAAAAGCAATTACTATAAAATGGAAATCAAAGTCTAAACCAAGTCTCCTTGAAGTAGTGAGTATTGCAACTCAAGATAAAATAACATGAAGTGGGATCTTTAGAGAAGAGTAGGGGTAAATTACATAAAAAATGGAAATTATGAGAACAGTACATGCACAAAAATGTTTTTAAGGAGGAGTGATGTTTAAGAGAAGGCAGAAATTGAACAATTTATGTAATGTTGCTTTGAATGTACTGAATACAGCAATATAGTGATGTATAAAGTTTTTAAATGTGAGCATGTTAGTATGGTTTGATTGCTTTTGTATAAATGTAAGTTTGTCTTTGCCACAAGTGATAATTCAATAAAGGTGCTTAAAAAACAGAGAGAGCAGGAAACCAGGCTTGGTGCTCCCCTTTGTTAGAATGTGGTCGAGAAGTGCAGATTGTAAACACTTGGTTGTATAGTGCTTTTGCCCATCTCCTAGCTCAGTAAGATCTTCAGGAGGTGTTGTTCGGACAAGAAGTCCATAGCACTTGCAATATCAAGAAAGAGAATGCCTACATACTTCACTTATTTCCCAACTATGTAACACACAGGAAAATGAAAAGCATGTTACGCCTGCTTTAATTCATAACAGAAGCTCATTTTACCTCTACCACATCTACCCATTCAGAACTTCAGAATTAATTGTGTATTCATTCACTTGCATTAAAATATTTTTATAAAGAACATTATTCATCATCTTTCATCTGACATCACCCATATATTCCCTTATGCATATGCATGTAGTTAGCCATACACTTTGCAAGCAGTGGCATGTACATTATTTTTTTAGGGGTAATATTTTCATCTGCTGAGGAGAGTTGTTTGCCCCATTTTCAAATGTTAAGATTGATTGCATCTACTTGTTTTCAAAGCCCTGCTACCAATCACAGTGCCCACTGCCCTTACTGACCAGCACAGTAGACATGTAGAAATAACTTGAAAGCATTTTTTTGCAGGGAAGCTGCATCCTCTACAACTTCCTCTCTGACATCTCACCAACTTATAGTAAAGGAATACATATTTATTTCCTTTTCTGTGAGTTGCTGCAGTCTACCAAGTAGCCTATTTAGAGATTGAGGGTGTGGAGACTGTGAGTGCCTTAGTCAAATAGGTATACTGTTATATTACATTTGTTATGGAGGTCTTCTGGGCAGTGTTAAGCTAATCAATTGTGTATCAGACAGTGCTATATTTGTCTCTGACAATTTAAAAGTAGACTAGGCTATTTTGCTGAACTCCATTAATGATATGCAAATATTTTTTAGTAGGACATGGACTGGCTTTGTTCTTGTAGTCAGTGTACAACATTTTTATATAGGCTATAAAGCATCAAACATGTTATTTATGTAAAAACATGAAGCATAAATTAGATAAACAGGATGAAGCTTGGTTAACAAAATGTTTACCCAATATTTTATAGGTCTTTATGCTTCTATTTACCCTACAGTACATTTGTAATATGAGAATACTACTTTGCATATTAAGTCTTTATTTGTGCTGTCTGCTAGAGGCAAAAGAACAAGTGTGTTGAGAGTGAAGGATGACGTAGAACGTGACAACTTGATGTGCACATCTAAAATTTCTGGATGTATCCTGACGTGCATATTATCAGTGACTGTTTTTCAAGTAAAAGTACTTTTAATATGCATTGTATAAAGTAAGTAATAACTGCTACCTGGTGACAGCTTGCTTATAACATCTTTGTTTTATGATTAACTGATTGAATGAAACTGCCTTGTCTGTCTTTACATGAGGGCAGGTTCTGCAGATGTTACCTGAAAACGTGCTGCAAAGTCCTTCATTTGAAGTATTCTCTGTAGTATTCTCCATTTCATTAATTCATTTTCTGATACCTGCTGTATGCAATTCAGGGTCAAGGGGAGACGAAACCTGTTTTGTCACTATACTCGAGTAAGGAGGGGAATAAGTCCTGGTCAAGATGCCAGTCCATCACAACTTAGACACACACACATAAACACACACACACACACAAAAACAAATGCCATTTCACTTAAAGTCATGCCATTGCAATGAGAGTGGAAACCAAGGATCCCCCACTAAATGCATGCTAACATAAGAAGGAGGTGTGAACTCTACAGATTATACCTCAGCAGGAAACCAAGCAGATGAATCAAGCACATGGAGACAGCAGTGTTAATAGAAACACCACAGGCCCACCTTACTTTTGGTTCTTATCTTCCTGAATACAAAATATTGAGCATTAGCAATGCTTTTCTCCAGTTTCTTAACTTGGACAGTAACAGACCATTATTCTTTGATAGCATAACACACCTGCTTACTTTCTATGAAGTATTTAAAAGAAACATTTGGTGCCTGCATGTTGCATAGGGGATTAAAGCCCTTACTATGACTCAGGTGACCAGAGTTCAAATAACATCTTTGGCACTTGCCATCACAGAAAGGGAGGATGTTTTTTTATTTTGTGAGGGAGTGGCATGCAAACACAGGACGCATTTGCACAGTTGGCTTCCCTAGTGGAGATCTAGGAATCATCCACATGGTGTTCCTGTGGGTAAGCAGAGCATCTTGCTGACATCGTCCCTTTGCAGAAGTGAGGGATGTTACAGCACCAGTGTCCATTGCATGACCGACCACATGCTGTTACTGGGTGGCAAGGGGAGAGGTTGAAGTTGGAGAAAATACTTCTTGATAGCAGTATGATACTACCTCAGGTGCTTCAGTGTCTTCACTTCACTAGCCCTGAGCATAGATAAAAGTTTGTCCAAGGGAGGCTGGTTCAGTTTAATAAACATAGTGTATGAGGAAATAACTAATGGTCAGCCATGGGTAACCAAAAATGAACAAAAAAAAACCAGAGGAGTAAAATGCACCATCCATATACTTGTGTATCTGTTATTTTGTTCTATATCAGCACATGCTGCAAATGAGTGATATAGTACAGAAATGTTATTCTGGTACAGTTTGGTGCTGCATTTTAGTGAATTTATGGTTAGTAATATTCTACTAAAGCCATCTTTGTGATGTAGAGGAATGAAATCCTGTCTGCTGCCCTGATCACTCTTGTTCACTTAGTAAGCCCGGGTGCCTGGGGAAGGAGAGAAATAAGCAGCTGATATTGGCTTACTTACTACAGGGTTTGAGTAGAGTAATTGTGCATCATGACAGCTGCCTGGAAGATGGCCAGATGCTTCAGT